>NC_085844.1:255821227-255939817 GCF_035594765.1 Anolis carolinensis | reverse complement strand
CCTCCTCCTCCTCCTCCTCCTCCTCCTCCTCCTCCTCCTCCTCCTCCTCCTCCTCCTCCTCCTCCTCCTCTTCCTCCTCCTCCTCCTCCTCCTCCTCCTCCTCCTCCTCCTCCTCCTCCTCTTCCTCCTCCTCCTCCTCTTCCTCCTCCTCCTCCTCCTCCTCCTCCTCCTCCTCCTCCTCCTCCTCTTCCTCCTCCTCCTCCTCCTCCTCCTCCTCCTCCTCCTCCTCCTCTTCTTCCACTTTGCCACATGTTTCTGGTCCCTTTGGTGCCTTCCTTCTTTTGTCCCTGCGAAAGAGGGACTCGCAGAGAGAGGCGCAGGGATGAGCCCATCCAGAGATAGTCATTGTTTCCCCACTTTTTCTGCACCCCCAATCTTTGCAAAAACGGAGTGACTGACAACTATAACACAGAAATTTTAAATGCTTAGCAATGCTTCACTTTAGCGCCACGTCAAATTCATCCACCATTATTTATAATCCAAAGCAAAAGACAGTGGAAAGGAAAGCTTTTCTCCGGCATGTTGCACTGATGTGAATGTGTTTGCCCAAATACGCTGTAATGCAGAGCACCTCTAGCCCATACGGACAAATTTCAATCTGAGGAATTTGGAAAATTGTGCAAGGTGTGCCATGGCTTCCAGTGTCATTGACAATGTCTTCTGCAGCAGCGGTCGACAGAATTCTACTTTGGAGGCTCCATGAAAGGAAGAACCTTGTTTGCCAACCTGTCACAAGCAGCAATGTGCACAATGTATTAATTAACATTGCGCTCCTCTAAGAAGCATAAGCATTGCGACAGTCTTAACCTCTGGCTGCAGAAGGAGAAGCAAACGGTTCACACCAAGCCTGCGCCCTTTCCAGCTGCCCTTTCACCTGAAAGACCGGATGGGTCAGCAGCAGCCCGAGCAAAGCGCTGACCGTTCCTCCCTGAGGGCCCCAGAGCACTCTTACCACTCCCGGCCTGGTGCGGAAAAGAGAAGAAAGGACGGCTGGCTGTCGGGCTTCAAAGAGGGTCACTCAAAATACACAGAAATCTATGAATGCACGTAGATATAAAGTTGTCCTATAAAACAATGATAACAGACTAAATATAATCATTCCAGATGCATGAAAATTGGACAAATGAAGACTGTTTACAACATCACATAAAACATTATATTCATGCTTCTACGTTTTCCACAATGACAGAAAAGTATACTCAATGACTGAGTTCAATTCTTAAATTTCAGTATTGTCCCACGCAGATAAAAGTCTTAGGAATGTATGGACAATAAAAATTAAACAACTGATAATTTCTTCTGTAAATTGTGGTTCACACTTTAGATACATTCAGCATAGTCCCATGTACATTGGCGTCTCGGGGATGCGTATAAAGGAATGTAAAACATAAAGGCGTGAAAAAACCTTGTTGTAAACAGTGATGTGATGTTGTAAACAGTCTTCATTTGTCCAATTTTCATGCGTCTGGAATGATTACATTTAGTCTATTATCATTGTTTTATTCTGTATAGTAGCTAGTAATAGGACAACTTTATATCTATGGGTTTCAAAGAGGGAGCTGGTTAGTACTTGGATGGGAGAAATTATTTACTATTTATTTATGTACAGTATTTGTATTCCGCCCTTCTTTCTCACCCCGAAGGGGACTCAGGGCGGATCACAATGTATACATACATGGGAAACATTCAATGCCATTAGACATACAGGCAGAGACAGAGACAAAGACACAGAGGCAATTTAACATTTTCCAGCTTCCGGCTTCATGAGGGTATGCTCGATTCCGGCCACAGGGGGAGCTGCCACTTCATCATCTACTGTGACACCGAGTCCTTGATGGGATTGCTTCCTCATTCCTTTCTGCATGCTGCTGGATGTTTTTTTATGGTGTCATAAATTATTTAAATTAGCCTCCCCACATAAGCGTTACCTAAATTTCCTACTTGAGAGATGCAACTATCTTTTCGGTTGCTTAGGTCAACAACAGGCTGGGGTATTTTTTTTAATGGTTGGGCACTCAATCGCGCAGGCTGGCTTCGAACTCGTGACCTCTTGTTCAGTAGTGATTTATTGCAGCTGGCTACTAACCAGCTGTGCCATAGTCCAGCCCAATGTCATTGTGGCCCCCGCTTCTCAGGTCTTTTTATGCATCTCTGAATGAGCAAGCACCACAAACAAGCCCAGGCACAGATATGGGATGAGTGCGTCCTGGCTTGAAAACCATCCATGTGAGAGGCATCTGGGGTCTTGGAAGACCACAAGCTGAACTGGATTCAGGAATGCGGTGCAGCAGCTTAAAAATCCAGTGCCATTCTAGGCTGCATCCAAAGGAAGATAGCGTTTGGATCAAGGGAGGTCATAGTCCCGCTCTACTCTCTGCTGCTTTGGTCAAACAGGAAGGCTGGGCAAATCCCTCTGGCTGTTTCCCAAGACAGGTAATCACCGGACACATTGTTTATGTGTATGCAGAGATAGGTGACTGGCTTCCCATGTCAGCCCAGATAAACCCAAACTGTTTGTCTAGCTACATGGCTCACTTGAAGCTGAGAGATTGCTGTCCACAGAAACACAATCTCGGAGTATGTACATTGGTTAAGTCTCTTTTATTGGCAGCCAAGCCCTTGATTACCCAAGATAAGCACCTTTGTTCATTGAGTCTTGCACCTTTGTTTCCTAAGATCCATATATTTTTTTGCCACGGAACTGGACATTTGAGCTAATTAAAAGCTCATCAACATATCCCCGGAGTGTGCCTTCCCAGGGAGCACCTCTGTAGCTGATTGGTCCTTCATGATGACCAATCCCCGACTGCCATTCTGCCTTCCAGCCAATCCTGGCACAGATCCTAGCCTGCCTTTTTTGCAGCCAATCTGGGAAGGAACGGGGGGTCTGAATAGCTGCCAGAACTGTAGGATGTAAGATGTCTTGTATTTTATATTATTATTATTGTATTTATATGTTTATGCTTGTACATTTTGAAGCAAATTGCTGTACTTGCATCCATTTTGGCCAAATCGTGATAAACTTCTGTGACCGTCTTCCATCTGGTGAGTTGGTTTCTCTCTCCTGGCCAATCTGGTTGAGCAGACGCTTGCCAGGCACGGACTCTCTAATAATAATAATAATAATAATAATAATAATAATAATAATAATAATTTTATTCTTATATCCCGCCCCATCTCCCCGGAGGGACTCGGGGCAGCTTACATGGGGCCATGCCCAGACACGACAGCACAAGTCAGATAAAACATTAAACCGAGCAGTAAAACTTCAACATGATTAAAAACAGTCATAAAAGTCAATATACACAATAATATTAAAATCCCGATTTGGGTCAAAAAATCCAGGTGGTCTAACTATGGTCCTAGCTAAATTCCTACTCAACTACACCATTTTGCCCTTGTTGCAGTGACCTGGTCCCGCTTTCATCTCGGCCCCATTGCACAACATTGTGGTTGTGCTGTTTTGCTGTGGTGTTGTTGCCAACTGGAGTTTCTTTTGTGCTGAAATCAATCCCTCCATGATCCCTTTCCTGCTGTGATTCAGCAGCCAGGCTCCTTCCCCTCCTTCTTCGTGGTTGGGAGGAGGCTGCGGTCTGGATGTCCCTCCCTTCTTTGGGAATTATTCACCAGGAAAACCCCAGCAGGGAAACCGTGGGTGCGGAGGATGCAACTTTCAAAGAAAATAGCTGTAGTTTCTGTAATCTATACTCTTGAAACCTTTTCTAGATTGCTTTCTCTCTCTCTCTCTCTCTCTCTCTCCCTATCCATCTATATAAGAGTTGACAAGACACCACAATGTATATAGTTTTTAAATGCTTATTTGTATTTTATCTGTTGCTTGTTACATTTTGTATTTCTGTCATTGATGGTTGTTGATTGGTTTCTGTCAGAACACAAGCGCCTTAAAGAGCCACACACAAAATACTCAGTCTTAACAAAAGTTTTATTGAAACTCAAAAACAGGCTCAGAGACACTTAAATGCAGTGTCTCTGACTAAAACTCAAAGTTTTAGCCCGAACTGGGCTCAAAAAGTAGAACGGAAAATAATCCGGATTAAATGGATGGATAATCCGAATTAAAACACAGTCAATGGAATTGGCAGCAAACAGCGCTGTAACAGGCTTCCTGGAAGACAGCGCTGCACACAGAGAGTAAACAAAACCAGTCAAAGTTCCAAAAACAGCAGAAAAGAAGGTCCAAACTAACGTTGTCTTCAAAGTGTTTACACAAGCCGCTGTTTGAGTCAAGCCAGGAACAAAGGAAAGCCGCACTCACGATAGCCAATCCAAAGGTAGTTTACCGAAGCGGGTAACAGAAGCCGAAGTCAAGTAAATCCAAAGCCAGGAAGGGAGAAAGCTGTGTCCACAAAAAGCCAGTCCAAACGACGTTACCGAAGGTCATCAAACAAAGCCGAAGTCGCCAGTCCAAAGGTCCAGAAGGGAGAAAAGCACACTCACAATAGTCCAGTCCAAATCCAAGAATCACAGGAACCAGGAATGCCAAGCTGTAGAGCCAGGACCCAAAGCCCAACAGGAAAAACAGGCAGCGACAAACCTACGCCAAAACGACACTTTGCCTTCTGCAAAGGATCCCCATATCAGCCCCTACTTTTAACTTACACATCATTATCCGAAGATGAGCTGGCCTCCACCCCACCGTCATCCAACACAGCTGTTTCGTGTCATCACACGTGAATCCCGGTTATCATCCCTCCAGTTCCTCCATCTCCTATCAAGACTTAGGTCTCCCCATGCCCCGGGTGTATCACCTGTTTGCCAATCCTCCTGTCCCGAAAACCCCACAAACGTATCACTAGAAGTTGGCTCTGCACACATATCCCTTATTTCTTGTGCCCTAGTCCAGTCCGATATGCCCTCCACGTTTCATCACTCTCAGACCCATCATCCCCAGAGAAACCCAAAAACGACTCATCCTCTGTGGGAGCAGTAAGTATATACCATAGCTTCTTCCTCTCCCATTCCTCATCTGATTCCTGATCCCCGAGTAACCCTCTTAGTTCCTCTATTCACATCCATCATGTCTCCTTCTTCAATCATTGACTCCTCATCACTTGAAAACCCTTCAAACATGTCTTCCTCAGAAGGTGCCATAAGTATCTCCCGGATCCATTTCCTTTGCTGTTCTTCATCTGGCACCTGCTCATGATTAACCCTTTTCCTCCTACTGTAGTGTCTCAGAGACCCCCGAGTCATGACCCCATCGCTATTACGGAGCAGACCGAAGACGAGATGGGGTTTCTGCCATTTCCGCTTGATTCCGTCCCTTTCCAGGTGCCCACTGTGGACAGTTCTAGCCCACAGTTCATAAGAAAGGGCCTTGGCTCTCAGCCCGGTTCTCCAGAGAATGTTAGTTTTGACCGCCGATTGTTTTGAGAGGCTTCGTGCGCGGAAAAGCAGATTTCGAGAAGGAGCGCTCGTTTAGCGGAGAAAGCAAGCGTTAATTAAGCTGGTTCCCTTGAGAGTTTTCAGGGAGGACTGCATCTGGCAAAGTTGTTGACTTTGGTCATTTTCCCTTGGGAAAGATCTCAGACACTTGGCTGAGGAGGAGAGCAAAGTTACATAAAGTTCTGGGCACCAAATAGATCTTGCGGTGTTCAACGTGTCAGTTGAGGAATTCACATCGACTCTAGTTCTGCAGCGCACTACTCTCGAGTAGGCCGCCGTTGCGTCTTCATCTCCCTGTCAAGCCTGGACAGCGATTCAGCTTTACCACGACTAACTTTGCCTTGCCTTGCATCCTAGCCTCAGATTCGAGCCCTGGAACTCTTGACAGCTCCTGCCTTAATCCCCACTCAAACAGCCTAAAGCAGGGGTCCCCAAACTAAGGCCCGGGGGCCGGATGCGGCCCTCCAAGGTCATTTACCTGGCCCTCGCCCTCAGTTTTTTAATAAAATATTTTATATCAGTTTTAATAATATAATATATTGTATATACATATAATATTGATAAAAATATCATAATAATATAATACTAATAATAATACTATATAATAATATTAATTATATGTTATATATTACATATAATATTACAGTATAGTGGTACAGTATAGTGTGGACTGAAAGGTCGCAGGTTCAAATCTGGGGAGCAGAGTGAGCGCCCGCTGTTGCTCCAGCTTCTGCCAACCTAGCAGTTCGAAAACATGCAAATGTGAGTAGATCAATAGGTACCGCTCCGGCGAGAAGGTAAGGGTGCTCCATGCAGTCATGCCGGCCACATGACCTTGGAGGTGTCTACGGACAACGCTGGCTTTTTGGCTTAGAAATGGAGATGAGCACCAACCCCCAGAGTCGGTCACAACTGGACTTTTACCCTTACCTTATAGTGGTATCGTTCAATATAGTAATGTATAATGCTAATATTGTGCTATGCTAATAATATAATATATTGTTTGTACATACAGCTGCTCTGAGTCCCCTTCGGGCTGAGAAGGGTGGGATATAAATGTAGTAAATAAAGGTAGTAAATAAATAAATAAATAATTTTAGACTTAGGCTCGCCCAAAGTCTGAAATGATTTGAAGGCACACAACAACAACAACAATCATAATTAACTTGACTATCTCATTGGCCAGTAGCAGGCCCACACTTTCCATTGAAATCCTGATAGGTTTATGTTGGTTAAAATTGTTTTCATTTTTAAATATTGTATTGTTCTTTAATTGTTATTGTTGTATTGCACTACAAATAAGACATATGCAGTGTGCATAGGAATTTGTTCGTATTTTTTTTTCAAATGATAATTCGGCCCCTCAACGGTCTGAAGGATTGTGGACCGGCCCTCTGCTTTAAAAGTTTGAGGACCCCTGGCCTAAAGGTTTGAGTGTGTTTCGGTTATTGGATTTTAAACTTTGAACTCTAATACTGGACATCTACTTTCATATTACTGGACTATATTTGACCTTTCCTGAAAGGTCTACTGCTGGACTAAATACTCTGCTTATTTTTAGTTGTCTCCTTATTTTCCTTAATAAAGATATTAGATTGTTTATTGGCCTTCGTGTCTGATTCCCAGTGCTCACGCTGCCCTGAGGTGTCACACCTACTAGTACTCCTACTGTTTGTAATATTGCCAGCAGACTCAACTACAACACCCTCCCAACAGATAGCCATCCACCCTCTACTAAAAAAAATCCCAGAGAAAGAGACTCTACCAGGCTCCCAGTCAGTCTACATTTCACTGGAGCTGGAAGGGTCCCCAAGGGCCATCCAGTCCAACCCCCTTCTTGCAGGCAGGAAGCATGAGCCAACTTTGGTTCTCTCTCTAGGCGTTTTGGACTGCAACTCCCACCCTTCCTCACAGCCTCAGGCCCCTTCCTTTTGCCCCTCCGCCGCTTAAGCGGCGGAGGGGCAAAAGGAAAGGGCCTGAGGCTGTGAGGAAGGGTGGGAGTTGCAGTCCAAAACACCTGGAGGGAGGGAGGGAGGTCCCAAGTTGGCCCATGCCTGGTCTAATCTGTAATTCAAACACTTCCTGACAGTCTTAGATGTTTGACTTTGGAATTGGCAACACATTTATTTATTTATTTATTTATTTACAGTATTTATATCCCGCCCTTCTTTCTCACCCCGAAGGGGACTCAGGGCGGATTACAATGAACACATATATATGGCAAACATTCAATGCCAACAGACAAACAACATACATTAGACAGACTCAGAGGCATTTTTAACATTTTTCCAGCTTCACGATTCCGGCCACAGGGGGAGCTGTTGCTTCACCGTCCAGGAGTGGCTGTACTTCCTCATTCCTTTCCTCGTGTTTTGCTGGCAGTTTTATAGTGTATGTAAATTAGCCTCCTGCATAAAGCGTCCCTAAATTTCCCTACTTGACAGATGCAACTGTCTTTCGGGGCTGCGTAGGTCAACAGCAAGCCGGGGCTATTAATGGTCGGAGGCTTAACCCGACCCGGGCTTCGAACTCATGACCTCTCGGTCAGTAGTGATTTATAGCAGCTGGTTACTAGCCAGCTGCGCCACAGCCCGAATCCCTTCTGGGCTTTAATCCGAACTTCAAAGGAGCTAACCGTGGTCCAAAGAGGGTCTTCTTGACTCATGTTTGTGCGCAGGAGGGAGAAGGAGAGAGGAACGCTCCGTTCTGTTTGCAAGAAGGAGGAAGGTTTCCCTCCCGCCGCCTCTTGCACAGCCCCACTTACGACAAAATTATGTGGTCAAATAAAACACATACCTCATCCTATTACAAACAATGACTCATTTGTTTGGGCTCATCGAGAAAGAAGGGACGACGTCTACCCAAAATAAGCGTGAAGCCTCCCGTCTCCAAGCTTTCCATGGCGCAAATGTGAATCTGGATACCGCAGGCGTCAATCATTTTATTGTTGCAATGTGCCCTCAAGTCATTCCTGGATTATGGAGACGCTGCGGTGAACTATCACATGGTTTTCTTGGCAAGGCTTGTTCAGAGGGAGCTTGTCCTCGCTTCCCTTGAGGCTGAGAGAGTGTGGCTTGGGAACTGAGCAGACTTGGGCATCTTCGCCGTTTGAATCCAACTCCATATTTCGCCCTGAAATTGGGCTGAAGGTGGCCCAGAAGTGGCACCAAAGCTTCTGTTACTGAAATAGCTTCACCAGTGGGAGGAAAGGATACATTCAAGGCCCAAATGCCCTCAAATTTGGTGCCATAAATTCGGTATCAAGTGGATTTAAGGCTTAGTTAAGTCTTTATTTCTCTTTTCCTACCTTTTAATAAAAATATTTTTAGAGTTCCACTGCTGGAGAACAAGCCCTATGAGGAGCGGCTGAAAGAGCTGGACCTGTTTAGCCTGCAGAAGAGAAGGCGGAGAGGAGACGTGATGGATAAATGAAATACATGAGGAAAAGTCATAGGGTGGAGGGAGCAGGCTTGTTCTCCTTGGTGGAATCTCCTTCTTTAGAGGCTTTGAAGCAGAGGCTGGATGGCCATCTGTCGGGGGTGCTTTGAACGCGATTTTCCTGCTTCTTGGCAGAAGGGGGTTGGACTGGATGGCCCACCAGGTCTCTTCCAACTCTAGGATTCTATGAGTGCATCAGTGAAATGGCCTTTTTGCACTATAATGCTGTATCTGCACTACAACATGATTTGGTATCACTTTAGAATCCTGGAGTAAGAAGGGACCCCCAAAGGACATCCAGTCCAACCCTCTTCTGCCAGGTAGGTGGATATTATTTATTTATTTGTTTATTTTTATCTTGCTTTTCTCCCATGGATGGGACTTAAAGCGGCAAACAACTGTATAAACACAATTTTCATAATACAAAACCACAACAACGTCCCCCTGACAGAAGCAAACAAAGAACAAACCAACACATTATAAAACATATTACAGTAGCCAAATAAAATAAGCATAATAAATAACAACAATTATCATTATCATTAAAAATAATGATAATGATTATTATCGGGCTGTGGCGCAGCTGGCCTAGTAACCAGCTGCAATAAATCACTACTGACCGAGAGGTCATGAGTTCGAAGCCCGGGTCAGGTTAAGCCCCCGACCATTAAATAGCCCGGCTTGCTGTTGACCTATGCAGCCCCGAAAGACAGTTGCATCTGTCAAGTAAGGAAATTTAGGTACGCTTTATGCGGGAAGGCTAATTTAACTAATTTACAACACCATAAAACTGCCAGCAAAACACGAGGAAAGAAATGAGGAAGTACAGCCACTAGTGGACGGTGAAGCAACAGCTCCCCCGTGGCCGGAATCATGAAGCTGGAAAAATGTTAAATGCCTCTGTGTCTGTCTATACTGTATGTTGTTTGTCTGTTGGCATTGAATGTTTGCCATATATCTGTTTATTGTAATCCGCCCTGAGTGAGAAGGGCAGAATATAAATACTGTAAATAATAAATAATAATAAAATCCCTGGGCTTCAGGCCACTAAGGTATCCTTAAAACACAGTACGGAAAAATCTGGAAGCTCCAAGTCTTTGATTGTGTGAGCCTTGCTAGACTGTTAAAGGTTAAAGGTTGTTGGGGAAGGCCTGCCTCCAAAGAAAGGTTTTGACCTGGGAGCAAAAGGCCAGTAACACGGGGGCCAAGCACACGCCCCTCTCTGGGGAGGGAGTCCAGAGCCACGGGGCAACCACCGAAAAGGCCCTCTCTCTCTCTCTCTCGTCCCCACCAGCCCTACTTGTGACGGTGGTGGGACCGAGAGGAAGGCCTCTCCTGAGGATCTCAGGGCTCGAGTGGGCTGGTAGGTAGGAGGCCCAGGCTGTGGCGCAGGCAGGAGAGCAAGCCAGCTGCAATTAACTGCAAGGAATCACTCTGACCAGGAGGTCATGAGTTCGAGGCCCGCTCGGAGCTATGTTGTTGTTTGTCTTTGTCCTATGTTAAAAGGCATTGAATGTTTGCCTATATGTGTCATGTGATCCGCCCTGAGTCCCCTTCGGGGTGAGAAAGAAGGGCGGAATATAAATACTGTAAATAAATAAATAAATAAATAAATAAATAAATAAAACTATATACAATCAAAGCCCTCCCCACAGATGGCCATCTAGACTCTGCTCCAAAGCCTCCAGAGAGGGCGTCTCTGTCAGACTCCAAGGAAACAGCGTCTTCCGCTGCTAAACAGCTCTGACCATCAGGAAGATCTTCTAGATATTTTGGGAAATCATATGAATCCACGGCTCCATTGTGTCCCAGTCTCTGGAGCCTCCTCAGCCTGACCTAAGCTGTTCTCAACTGGGGCTCAGGCGTCTCCAAAGCCCCAAGAGCGTGAGCTTGCAAGAACCTCCTTGTGTGCGTCAGCCTGCCTTCCTGGCAGAGAGGCTGTTTTTCCTGCTTCTCCCCAGAGACAGAAGCGCAGCTCAAGGGACACTTGAGTGAGGCACTCTTTGGACCGCAGGGATGTTTTGCAATCCGGAGGGATTAAGGCTGTCTGGCACAGAGCTGGAGGGATTGAGGCGGCTTCCTGGACCACAAGAAGAACATGAGCCAACACACAGTCTGAGGCAGCAGCTAAGAAAGTCAGCGCGATTCTAGGCTGCGTCCCATGGAGTCTAGGGCCCGGATCGAGGGAAGTCACCCTCCCACTTCCTTCTGCTTTGGCCAGACCTTTTCACTTGGACTGAACTCTATGGGCAAAGCCATTCAAGGAGCAGCTGGAAGGTATCCAGAGAAGGGCAACAAAGGTGGTCAAAGGCACCAGTTTAGGGTCAGGGCGGCATCCTTGGCTTTCTGTGGAAAGGAGTCATAGAGATGGGTGTCATCTGCATAAATCTGACACCAAACTCCAAAACTCCGAATGATCTCTCCTAGCAGTTTCATGTGAATATTAAACAGCATGGGAGACAGAATTGGACAGAATTGACCCCATGGACAACCGGCCAGGGAGTCGAACAGGAGTCCCCCAGCACCATCATCTGGGTCCGACCCTCCAGGAAGGACCGGACCCCCTGCCAGGTGTTGGGAATCACCCTGGACGACTCAAGTCTAGATGTAGTCAGATAGATGATAGAGTTAGGTTGAGGGAATCCTTTCCCTGTTTCCAAAGCATGCCTAGACAGGCTTTACTGTGTTTCACTCTATCCTGTTCACGTCACATCCCTTACTTTGAAGTTAGTAGAAATGTGAATCTCCAGGGACACTAACTTCCCATTGGTCAGAATGTCTTTTATGGCCCCAATAAACTGGACCATGAGGTTGGAACCATTTTGGTTCTCTCTTCTTCCTTTGTTCTTCAAGCTAACAAGAAGCATCTCACCATCTCTCCTGGCAAGATGTAACTATTTGGATGTTTGTTATTTTCCCTTTCTGATCTTCCCTTAGAAACCAGTCTAGAGTAGACTAGACAGCTCCCAAGCCTTTCTATTTACAATGAAGTTCCTTTTACCTGAATAAATACTTTTTGAACTTTTACTGAGACTCTGCAGTCCATTGCAATCCTAAATGGTCAAAGGCTTCTCTTTGCTCACCCCGTGTAAGTAACTGTTGCATTTGAAAGCTTTTGCTTTTGCTACTCTGCTGCATTTTGGTGGAATCTCCCCCAGAGAGGGTTCAATTGAGTCTAACCGCTCAGAGATTAACACAACACAAGGGGATGCCCCCAAGGCCCATCTTGGAGAGGTGGCCCAGAGGGATGTCATGGTTGATGGTATCAAAACCCACTGAGAGGTCCAGGAGAACCAGCAGAGACACCCTCGCCCTGCCTATCTCTCTCTTTGTAGATCATCCAACAAGGCATCCACCAAGGCGACTCCTTCCCAGTCCTGGTCCCATCTTTGTGCCTGCTTCTTTCCCTGAAAGTGGTTGGTGTGCTCTGTCTCACTGAAAATGGATCAGAGAGCATTTTTTGTTGTGGGAATCTCTGAGCGGTTAGACTCAATTTAACCCTCTCTGGGGGAGATTCCACCAAAAATCAGCAGAGTAGCAAAAACAAAGCTTTCAAATGCAACAGTTACTTACACGGGGTGAGCAAAGAGAAGCCTTTGACCATTTAGGATTGCAATGGACTTTAGAGTCTCAATAAAAGTTCAAAAAGTATTTATTCAGGTAAAAAGAACTCAATTGTAGATAGAAAGGCTTGGGAGCTGTCTAGTCTACTCTAGACTGGTTTCTAAGGAAAAATAAGAAACATCCAAATAGTTACATCTTGCCTGGAGAGACAGCAAGATGCTTCTTCTTAAGCTAGAAGAACAAAAGGAGAAGAGGGAACCAAAATTGATGTTGATGTTTTAAAAGGTGCTTTTAGGATGTTTTTTAAGATGTTTTTTAAATTGTTGATTTTAGCCGGTTCTTGTAAGCCGCTCCGAGCCCTAGGGGAGTGGCGGCATATAAGTTTGAAAAATAAATAAATAAATAAATAAATAAAATGGTTCCGACCTCATGGTCCAGTTTATTGGGGCCATAAAAGACATTCTGACCAATGAGAAGTTAGTGTCCCTGGAGATTCACATTTCTACTAACTTCAAAGTCAGGGATGTGACGTACACAGGATAGAGTGGAACACAGTGAAGCCTGTCTATTTATTTATTATTTATTTATTTCCAACATTTATATCCCGCCCTTCTCACCCGAAGGGACTCAGGGCGGCGTACAAAATTGGCAACAATTCGATGCCTATACATAATTAAAACAGCTATAAAAATCCAATAAAACAATTAAAACAATATAAAAAATATAAAAACATAGGATTAAAATCCATTCCTCCAAAATCCTCGTGCTGTAGCCGTAAATCAGTCCGGGTCGTCATTATCGTTTAATCTTCAAAAGCCTGGGCACATAGCCATGTTTTCAGGGCTTTTCTAAAACTCAAAAGGGTTGGGGCTTGCCGTATTTCTCTGGGGAGGGTGTTCCACAGCCGAGTGGGGAGCCACCACCGAGAAGGAAGGCCCTGTCCCTCGTCCCCACCAGCCGTGCCTGTGAGGCAGGCGGGACCGAGAGCAGGGCCTCTCCAGATGACCTCAGGGATCTTCCTGGCTCCTAGGAGGAGATACGTTCGGACAAGTAGATTGGGCCAGAACCGTTTCTAGGCCTGCTTTGGAAACAGGGAAAGGATTCCCTCAACCTAACTCTATCATCTATCCGACTCCATCTCGAGTCCTCCAGGGTGATTCCCAACATTTTTAGGGTTAAACATTCACAACACTTTGATGATAGATCCCTACATGGCAGAAGGGGGCTGGACTGGGTGGCCTCGAGGGGTCCTGTGCAGCAAGATTATGAGCCAGCAAGATTTATTTATTTACAGCATTCATATTCCGCCCTTCTTTCTCACCCCGACGGGGACTCAGGGCGGATCACATTACACATATAGGCAAACATTCAATGCCTTTTAACATAGAACAAAGACAAGACAAACATAGGCTCCGAGCGGGCCTCGAACTCATGACCTCCTGGTCAGAGTGACTAATTGCAGAATTAGTGCCTGTGCAGAAGCCGGTCCGGCTGGCCTCCCTCCAGGAGTGACACACGGTGGGCCTGCCCCACTGGCACGGAGGGCGCCCTGCCCCGTCGCCCGGGGCCGATGACTTGCTCCTTGGCGTCAAGGGAAACCCGCTGGACGGGTGCCAGCCAGGCCCTGCAGCCCCACCCAACGCAGGGAGGAGAGAGAGAGAGGGACATAGAGAGCAGCCCTCCTGCCCTGGCCCCACACGCCGCTCGGCCTCCTCCAGGGAAGGAAGGAAGGAAGGAAGGAAGGAAGGAAGGAAGGAAGGAAGGAAGGAAGGAAGGAAGGAAGGAAGGAAGGAAGGAAGGAAGAAAGGAAGGAAGGAAGGAAGGAAGGAAGGAAGGACAGACAGGCTCGCCATGAGCTCCGGCCTCTTGCTCTTCGCCCTGCTGGGAGCCCTCTCCCTCTGGGCCCACCTGCCCTCCGCCTCCAGCCAATGTGAGTCTCGGGGGGAGAGTTGGGGACACACTTGGGGCTGGGAAAAAGGGGGCCGGGGGTGCGTCTGCACTGCAGAAGGAACACACTTCCACACCCCTTGGAGCTGTGACAGGCCTCGAGGCACGGGAATGTCAAAGGCTTTCACACCAAGCCGGAATCCCTGGGGTGTTTGTTGTGTGGCTTCCAGGCTGTGCGGCCAATGTGTTCAGGCAGCATTTACTCCTGATGTTCCACCTGCATTTATTTATGTATTTATTTATTTACAGTATTGATTTATTTACAGTATTTATATCCCGCCCTTCTTTCTCACCCCGAAGGGGACTCAGGGCGGATCACATTACACATATAGGCAAACATTCAATGCCTTGACATAGAACAAAGACAAGACAAATGCAGGCTCCGACCTGGCCTCGGACTCATGACCTCTTGGTCAGAGTGATTTGTTGCAGCTGGCTGTGGCGCAGACTGGTGATCAGCCAGCTGCAGCCAGCTGCAACAAATCACTCTGACCAAGAGGCTGCTCACCAGTCTGCGCCACAGCCCGGGCCCATTTGTGGCTACTGACATCTTCAAAGGATCTGATGGGGATAAAACTGATGGAGTATATAATAATAATAATAATAATAATAATAATAATAATAATAATAATAATAATAATAACAATAATAATAATAATAACTTTATTTTTATACCCTGCCCTATCTCCTCAAAGGGACTCGGGGCGGCTTACATGGGGCCTAGCCCGATAAAACAATCAATATCAGTAACACGACTATAAAACAATTATACCAGTAAAACATCAATAGCAATAAAACAATCGTTAAAATAGGCAAGAAGCATACAAAAAACATACAATATTAAAACAGGAGACTAATTCATAAAATTCATAAATATCTACCAGTGGAATGTTCAGGGTGGGAGACATCAGTTTCAAGTTAGGTTGCTGTGAGTTTTCCCAGCTATGGCCATGTTCCAGAAGCATTCTCTCCTGATGTTTCGCCCACATCTATGGCAGGCATCCTCAGAGGTTGTGAGGTCTATTGGAACTAAACAAGTGGGATTTTTACATCTGTGGAATAATGTTCAGGGTGGGAGAAAGAACTCTTGTCTGTTGGAGGCAAGTGGGAATGTTGCAATTGGCCAGCTTGATAAGCATTGAGTGGCCTTGCAGCTTCAAAGCCTGGCTGCTTCCTGCCTGGGGGAATCCTTTGTTGGGAGGTGTTACCTGATCCTGATTGTTTCCTGTCTGGAATTCCCCTGTTTTCAGAGTGTTGTTCTTTATTTACGTATCATCGGCATAAACCTTTACTTTAACAATAATAATAATAGTAGTAGTCATCGTCGTAATGTGTTGTTGAAGGCTTTCATTGCCAGAATCTGTGATTTTTCCTGGCTGTCTGGCTATGTTCCAGAAGCATTCTCTCCTGATGTTTCGCCTACATCTGTGGCAGGCATCCCCAGAGGTTGTGAGGTCTGTTAGAAACGAGGCAAGTGGGGTTTATATATCTGTGGAATGATGTCCAGGGTGGGAGGAAGAACTCTTGCCTGTTGCCATTGCCCCCCTTGATAAGCATTGAATAGCCTTGCAGCTTTAAAGCCTGGCTCCTTCCTTTCTGGGGGAATCCTTTGTTGGGAGGTGTTAGCTGGCCGTAATTGTTTGCTGTCTGGAATTTCCCTGTTTTCAGAGTGTTGTTCCTTATTGACTGTTCTGATTCTTGAGTTTCTTTAATGCTGGTGGCCAGATTGTGTTCATTTCCATGGTTTCCTCCTTTCTGTTGGAATTGTCCACCTGCTTGTGTATTTCAGTGGCTTCTCTGTGTAGTCTGACATGATAGGTGTTGCAGGGGTCCAGCATTTCTGTGTTCACAGATAATAATATCCTGTGTCCAGGTTGGTTCATCACTTGCTCTGCTCTGGCTGACTTCCCTGGTTGAGTGAGTCTGCATGGCTTTTATGTTCCTTGGTTGCATTTGAGGATCCCTCTGTAGACTTCTTGTCCACGGAGCTTCATGGTATACGGGGAAGTCCTGCAGAGGTGAGAGGACCCCTCTTATTATTATTATTATTATTACAGTCAGAGACCAGGAGTGGAGGACGGAAGAAAGAACCATTGTCTGAGTTGCTGTGAGTTTTTCGGGCTATATGGCCATCTTCCAGTAGCATTCTCTCCTGGCGTTTCGCCTGCATCTTCAGAGATTTGTGCAGAGGTCTGTTGGAGGTAAGGCAAGTGGAGTGTATATATAGTAGAGTCTCACTTATCCAACATAAACAGGCCGGCAGAACGTTGGATAAGTGAATATGTTGGATAGTAAGGAGGGATTAAGGAAAAGCCTATTAAACATCAAATTAGGTTATGATTTTACAAATTAAGCACCAAAACAAATTGGACAGAAAAAGTAGTTCAATGCGCAGTAATGCTATGTAGTAATTACTGTATTTACGAATTTAGCACCAAAATATCACGATGTATTGAAAACATTGACTACAAAAATGCCTTGGATAATCCAGAACGTTGGATAAGTGAGACTCTACTGTATATATCTGTGGAATAATGTCCAGGGTGGGAGGGAGAAAGAACCCGTATTTATTTAAAGCAAGTGTGGATGTTGCAGTTAGCAAGCTTGAATAGCATAAGTAGCCATGAAGTCTGCAAAGTCAATCGGTGAAGGTATCCGCATAGAGGTAGCTTGGCTGTTGTTGCCTGGAGGCATCCTCTGTTTGGGATGTGTTAACTGCAAATGGCCATACAGCCCAAAAAGCTCACAGCAACACAGTTATTTCAGCCATGAAAGCCTTCAGCAACAGAACCATGGCATGTTGACCAAGTGTCAAGGGTGCATTAGCAAACTTGATTGGCAAGTGTTGAGTGGGACCCAGCACGCTTGCTAGCTGCATACGTGACACTTGGACCTCCCTCCGGGTGTTTTGGACTTCAACTTCCACCATTCCTGGTCTCAGGCCCTTTCCTTTCCCCCCTCAGCCGCTTAAGTGACTGTATATGTGGACATCACTTGATGGGTAATGTAGGAATCAGATTTATAACAGAAGCAGAAGATGGAAAAGCTCCACGATCTCTGCCAAAAGAAGACCAGGAGCAGATTGTGGTTCAGACTAGATATGTATTATTAAACCTAATTGGCTGGGGCTAGCACAGGCATGGGCCAACTTCAGCCTTCTCTCCAGGTATTTTGGACTGCAACTCCCACCATTCCTAACAGCCTCAGGCCCTTTCCTTTTCCCCCTCAGCCGCTTAAATAGCCCACCAAATATCCAGGCAGTCTGTATTTTACTAGTGGTTCAAGGGACTCCCGAAGGCCATCCATCCATCCCAACCCCGTTCTTCCAGGCAGGAAGGCACAGCCCACCTCTGCTCCAAACCCCCCAGAGAAGGAGGCTCCGCCAGACTCCTGGGCAGCCGTGGAGTCCATGGCTGAACACCTTTTATGGCCAGAAAGTTCTTCCTAATATCCAGGTGGAATCTCTCTGCCTGCAGTTTGAATCCATGGCGCCGTCATAATTTCCAGACCACTGACCATCTGGACACTTTCCACCTTGCCCACCTCCTTCTTGAATGGCTTTGCCCAGAACTGGACTTGGTGTTAGGTTATTCTTCCAAGGGTGGTCTGACCAAAGCAGAAGAAGAGAGTGGGACTATTGATACCTCAATCTGGGCATAGAATGGCACTGGCCTTTGTAGCTGCCGCATCACATCACTGACTCGTGTTCAGCTTGAGGTCTTCTCAGGTCAGGGGTGCTTTGATAGTGCTTTTCCTGGATGGCAGAAGGGGGTTGGACTAGATGGCCCATGGGGTCTCTTCCAAGATTCTAAGACCCCTTTTATGGGGGCTGCTGTCACTTCACCCGTCCCTGATCACTACATTTCCTTTCTTCTGCTTCAGTGTGGCACTCAAGGAGGGGGTGGGCAGGTCTCTGTCCGACTTCAGCCCCAAAGCCCCGGTGTGCTGCGTATCAGAGCCTATGGGCCTGGGAGCCCACCACTCCCTCTGAGAGGAGGCCGGTGAGTCAGGCACCTTGAGTCATAGATAGAATCATAGAATCATAGAATAGTAGAGTTGGAAAAGACCACATGGGCCATCCAGTCCAACCCCCTGCTAAGAAGCAGGAAATCGCATTCAAAGCACCCCCGACAGATGGCCATCCAGCCTCTGCTTAAAAGCTTCCAAAGAAGGAGCCTCCACCACAGTCCAGGGAAGAGAGTTCCACTGGTGAACAGCCCTTCTCACAGTGAGGAAGTTCTTCCTGATGTTCAGGTGGAATCTCCTTTCCTGTAGTTTGAAGCCATTGTTCCCTTGAGTCCTAGTCTGCAGGGCAGCAGAAAGGAAGCCCCCTCCCTCTTCCCTATGACTTCCCCTCACGTATTTGTACATGGCTCTCATCATGTCTCCTCTCAGCCTTCTCTTCTGCAGGCTAAACATGCCCAGCTCTTTAAGCCGCTCCTCATAGGGCTTGTTCTCCAGACCCTTCATCATTTTAGTCGCCCTCCTCTGGACGCTTTCCAGCTTGTCAACATCTCCCTTCATCTGCGGTGCCCAAAATTGGACACAGTGTGATTCCAGGTGTGGTCTGACCAAGGCAGAATAGAATAAGGGGGAGCAGGACTTCCCTGGATCTAGACGCTATTCCCCTCTTGATGCAGGACAGAATCCCATTGGCTTTCTTAGCAGCCGCATCACATTCCTGGCTCATGTTCACCTTCCTCTCCACGAGGACTCCAAGGTCTTTTTCGCACACACTGTTGTCTAGCCAGGTGTCCCCCATTCTGTATCTTTGATTTCCATTTTTTCTGCCGAAGTGAAGTATCTTGCATTGGTCCCTGTTGAACTTCATTTTGTGAGTTTCGGCCAATCATCTCTCTAGTCTGTCAAGATCGTTTTGAATTCTGCTCCTGTCTTCTGGAGTGATGGCTCTCCCTCCCAGTTTGGTGTCGTCTGCAAACTTGATGATCGTGCCTTCTAACCCTTCGTCTAAGTCGTTAATAAAGATGTTGAACAGAACCGGGCCCAGGACGGAGCCCTGCTGATGGCACTCCACTCGTCACTTCTTTCCAAGATGAAGATGACGCATTGGTGAGAATCACCCTTTGGGTTCGTTCGCTTAGCCAATTACAGATCCACCTAACCGTAGTTTTGTCTAGCCCACATTTTACTAGTTTGTTTGCCAGAGTCCTCCTTGTAGCAGAGACTCAGCAGAGAGAGACTCACTCACCCTCCCTGGACTCCCTCTGACGTCAAAGGCCTCAAGTGCTCTCTCTCCTGAGCCAAAGGAAACTTCCCTGGGGGTCCTTCTGAACCGGCACACCTTGCTCTCCCATTGCCAAGAGTCATGAAGTGTCACTCTTGGCACGATGAACGGGAAGAGGGATGAGCGCGGGGATCCACCGCTCAGGCTGAAAGGAAGCCTTGTTTGGGCTCCTGATGAAACCCACCCTCTGGGTCCCCCATAGAGGGAATGGGGTGGGGTAAAACTAACAAAATGAGAGATGAGCCAAAGCTAACACAATGGAGCGCAACCGGGGCAAATGCACTTAGGTAGAAAAAAAGGAAAAGGCAAAGAGGCGGAATGGGAGACGATGCCTGGCTCCTCAGCAGGACGCGTGGAAAAGATCTCGGAGTCCTCGTGGGGAGCAAGGGGGACAGGGGCCAGGAAGACCATGCGGCAGCTCAAAAAAACCATGGGATCTTGGCCTGCATCAAGAGGAGGACCTCTTATTTATTTATTTATTCATTTATTTGCACAGGGTCTATTCCCATCCCAATGGGCACTTCCAAGAATTTGCAGCACTTTATCAGTCACCTCGTGTTTACAATATTTATATGCTGCACTTTACCCAGTCTACTTTTACAACCTCTCCATTTTAATCCATGTTTTTATTAGCTCTTGACATTTGTTTTTACTGGCTAATGTTTAAATTTTTATAATTGTGCATGTCTCTTGTCTATTGTTGTGTTTTATATTGGTATTGTTTTTATTCAGGCTTAGCCCCATGTAAGCCGCCCTGAGTCCCCTTTGGGGAGATAGAGGCAGGGTATAAAAATAAAGTTATTATTATTATTATTATTATTATTATTAATATTATATTGCTATTGTTTTTATTTGGGCTTGGCCCCATGTAAGCCGTCCTGAGTCCCCTTTGGGGAGATAGAGGCAGGGTATAAAAATAAAGTTATTATTATTATTATAATAATTATTATTAATATTATATTGCTATTGTTTTTATTTGGGCTTGGCCCCATGTAAGTCGCCCTGAGTCCCCTTTGGGGAGATAGAGGCAGGGTATAAAAATAAAGTTATTATTATTATTATTATTATTATTATTATTATTATTATTAATATTATATTGCTATTGTTTTTATTCAGGCTTGGCCCCATGTAAGCCGCCCTGAGTCCCCTTTGGAGAGATAGAGGCAGGGTATAAATATAAAGTTATTATTATTATTATTATTATTATTATTATTATTAATATTATATTGCTATTGTTTTTATTTGGGCTTGGCCCCATGTAAGCCGCCCTGAGTCCCCTTTGGGGAGATAGAGGCAGGGTATAAAAATAAAGTTATTATTATTATTATTATTATTATTATTATTATTAATATTATATTGCTATTGTTTTTATTTGGGCTTGGCCCCATGTAAGCCGCCCTGAGTCCCCTTTGGGGAGATAGAGGCAGGGTATAAATATAAAGTTATTATTATTATTATTATTATTATTATTATTATTAATATTATATTGCTATTGTTTTTATTTGGGCTTGGCCCCATGTAAGCCGCCCTGAGTCCCCTTTGGGGAGATAGAGGCAGGGTATAAAAATAAAGTTATTATCATTATTATTATTATTATTATTAATATTATATTGCTATTGTTTTTATTTGGGCTTGGCCCCATGTAAGCCGCCCTGAGTCCCCTTTGGGGAGATAGAGGCGGGGTATAAAAATAAAGTTATTATTATTATTATTATTAATATTATATTGCTATTGTTTTTATTTGGGCTTGGCCCCATGTAAGCCGCCCTGAGTCCCCTTTGGGGAGATAGAGGCAGGGTATAAAAATAAAGTTGTTATTATTATTATTATTATTATTATTATTAATATTAATATTATATTGCTATTGTTTTTATTTGGGCTTGGCCCCATGTAAGCCGCCCTGAGTCCCCTTTGGGGAGATAGAGGCAGGGTATAAAAATAAAGTTATTATTATTATTATTATTAATATTATATTGCTATTGTTTTTATTTGGGCTTGGCCCCATGTAAGCCGCCCTGAGTCCCCTTTGGGGAGATAGAGGCGGGGTATAAAAATAAAGTTATTATTATTATTATTATTAATATTATATTGCTATTGTTTTTATTTGGGCTTGGCCCCATGTAAGCCGCCCTGAGTCCCCTTTGGGGAGATAGAGGCGGGGTATAAAAATAAAGTTATTATTATTATTATTATTATTAATATTATATTGCTATTGTTTTTATTTGGGCTTGGCCCCATGTAAGCCGCCCTGAGTCCCCTTTGGGGAGATAGAGGCAGGGTATAAAAATAAAGTTATTATTATTATTATTATTATTATTATTATTATTAATATTAATATTATATTGCTATTGTTTTTATTTGGGCTTGGCCCCATGTAAGCCGCCCTGAGTCCCCTTTGGGGAGATAGAGGCAGGGTATAAATATAAAGTTATTATTATTATTATTATTATTATTATTATTATTATTAATATTATATTGCTATTGTTTTTATTTGGGCTTGCCCCATGTAAGCCGCCCTGAGTCCCCTTTGGGGAGATAGAGGCAGGGTATAAAAATAAAGTTATTATCATTATTATTATTATTATTATTAATATTATATTGCTATTGTTTTTATTTGGGCTTGGCCCCATGTAAGCCGCCCTGAGTCCCCTTTGGGGAGATAGAGGCGGGGTATAAAAATAAAGTTATTATTATTATTATTATTAATATTATATTGCTATTGTTTTTATTTGGGCTTGGCCCCATGTAAGCCGCCCTGAGTCCCCTTTGGGGAGATAGAGGCAGGGTATAAAAATAAAGTTATTATTATTATTATTATTATTATTATTATTAATATTAATATTATATTGCTATTGTTTTTATTTGGGCTTGGCCCCATGTAAGCCGCCCTGAGTCCCCTTTGGGGAGATAGAGGCAGGGTATAAAAATAAAGTTATTATTATTATTATTATTAATATTATATTGCTATTGTTTTTATTTGGGCTTGGCCCCATGTAAGCCGCCCTGAGTCCCCTTTGGGGAGATAGAGGCGGGGTATAAAAATAAAGTTATTATTATTATTATTATTAATATTATATTGCTATTGTTTTTATTTGGGCTTGGCCCCATGTAAGCCGCCCTGAGTCCCCTTTGGGGAGATAGAGGCGGGGTATAAAAATAAAGTTATTATTATTATTATTATTAATATTATATTGCTATTGTTTTTATTTGGGCTTGGCCCCATGTAAGCCGCCCTGAGTCCCCTTTGGGGAGATAGAGGCAGGGTATAAAAATAAAGTTATTATTATTATTATTATTATTATTATTATTATTATTATTATTAATATTAATATTATATTGCTATTGTTTTTATTTGGGCTTGGCCCCATGTAAGCCGCCCTGAGTCCCCTTTGGGGAGATAGAGGCAGGGTATAAAAATAAAGTTATTATTATTATTATTATTAATATTATATTGCTATTGTTTTTATTTGGGCTTGGCCCCATGTAAGCCGCCCTGAGTCCCCTTTGGGGAGATAGAGGCGGGGTATAAAAATAAAGTTATTATTATTATTATTATTATTATTATTATTATTAATATTATATTGCTATTGTTTTTATTTGGGCTTGGCCCCATGTAAGTCGCCCTGAGTCCCCTTTGGGGAGATAGAGGCAGGGTATAAATATAAAGTTATTATTATTATTATTATTATTATTATTATTAATATTATATTGCTATTGTTTTTATTTGGGCTTGGCCCCATGTAAGTCGCCCTGAGTCCCCTTTGGGGAGATAGAGGCAGGGTATAAAAATAAAGTTATTATTATTATTATTATTATTATTATTAATATTATATTGCTATTGTTTTTATTTGGGCTTGGCCCCATGTAAGCCGCCCTGAGTCCCCTTTGGGGAGATAGAGGCAGGGTATAAAAATAAAGTTATTATTATTATTATTATTATTATTATTATTATTATTATTATATTGCTTTTGTTTTATTTGGGCTTGGCCCCATGTAAGCCGCCCTGAGTCCCCTTCGGGGAGATAGAGGCAGGGTATAAATATAAAGTTATTATTATTATTATTATTAATATTATATTGCTATTGTTTTTATTCGGGCTTGGCCCCATGTAAGCCGCCCTGAGTCCCCTTTGGGGAGATAGAGGCAGGGTATAAAAATAAAGTTATTATTATTATTATTATTATATTGCTATTGTTTTTATTTGGGCTTGGCCCCATGTAAGCCGCCCTGAGTCCCCTTTGGGGAGATAGAGGCAGGGTATAAAAATAAAGTTATTATTATTATTATTATTATTATTATTATTATTAATAATAATAATATTATATTGCTATTGTTTTTATTTGGGCTTGGCCCCATGTAAGTCGCCCTGGGTCCCCTTTGGGGAGATAGAGGCAGGGTATAAAAATAAAGTTATTATTATTATTATTATTATTATTATTATTATTATTATTAATTTACAGTATTTATATTCCGCCCTTCTTTCTCACCCCGAAGGGGATTCAGGGTGGATCACATTACACATATAAGGCAACACATTCAATGCCTTAACATAGAACAAAGACAGAGACAAACGCAGGCTCCAAGCTGGCCTCGAACTCATGACCTCTTGGTCAGAGTGATTTGTTGCAGCTGGCTGCTCACCAGCCTGCGCCACAGCCCAGGCCCCTCTGGATCCAGGGAAGTCATGCTCCTGATCTCTTCTCTTCCGCCTTGGTCAGACCACTTTACCTGGAATCACACTGTGTCCCATTCTGGGCACCACGACTGAAGGGAGATGCTGACTCTAAGCCGGAATGTGTCCAGAGGAAGAGGGCGACTCAAAGGATCAAGGGTCTGGAGAACAAGAATCCCAACGAGGAGCGGCTGAAAGAGCTGGTCATGTTTAGCCTGCAGAACAGGAGGCTGAGAGAGAGGAGGCCATGGATCAAGAGGGGAGGGGAAGGAAGTCCTAGCGGGGAGGGAGGGGGCTTCCTTTCTGCTGCCCTGGAGACTAGAACGCAGTGGAGCAACGGCTTCAAACTACAGGAAACAAAGACTATTCCACCTGAACATCAGGAAGAACTTCCTGACTGTGTGAGAGAGAAAGCTGTTCAGCAGGGGAACTCCCTGCTGCAGAGTGTGGTGGAGGCTCCTTCTTTGGAGGCTTTTAAGCAGAGACTGGGTGGCCATCTGTGGGGGGGGGGGGGCTTTGAAGGCAATTTTCCTGCTTCTTAACAGAATGGGGTTGGACTGGGTGGCCCACCAGGTCTCTTCCAACTTGTCAGGACCCAGACTGCGGAGCACCAATAACCATGCGCAGAGACCAGAATCTATCTAATATCTTTATTAAGGGAATATATAAAGTCAATAAAAACAAGTGGAGAATAAAGTTCAGAAATAGACCTTTCAGGAAAGGTCAATTATAGTCCAGGAAAATAATGTCCAATATAAGATATTAAGGTCCAAAGTTATAATCCAATAACCAAAACACACACTTGCTAAGCAAGTGTGGGGAGAAGACAAGGTCCTTTAGTCCATAGAAACTTGACAACAAGGCTGGAAACAAACTAGATTCTTGGCAAACAAGACTTGATACGAGGCAACAAGAAGCAAGAACAAGGTCCGTGGCGAGGTCCGGGGAACAAGGCAGGCTTGGAACTTGGTCCTGGAAACAAGGAACTGGAGTTGCGTAGTCCACACACGATCTCACTCCTCAAGCTGACGAGTTGACTCCGCAAAGTTTCCTTTGCGGCAAAACACCTAAATAGGGTCTCATTTCCCGCCAGAAGAACACTTTCCCTGGAGAACTAAAAGTGAAACCCAAGCTGTGTCCAGATGCATAACTCCTTAGAATTTCCCAAGGGAAGCAACTTAATCAGCTAATTGTCTGGCAGCGATTCTGGCGCTTTGGCGATTCGCCTCCCTAGCGCCTCTATCTCTATTATAATTATCCTTACGAGAAAACGGGGGAGAATTCTGCCCAAGGCTTGTTTGGCTGACTTCTTGAGGGCAAACATCCTGCAGGTGCAGGGGCTCCGATTCTGGCTGAATCAGTGGGAAACCCAAGTTTTCCTCTTCGTCCGCCCCAATAGTACTAGGAACGGGACTACATGGCCCATGAGACATCACACAACACTAGGATTCTGTGATTCTATGTTCACCGGAGGCACAAATCTTCTGCCTTTTGCTTCTGGGGAGAGTGGGTTTGTTCTGGGACCCCATTCATGCTGCACTTTGGACTGTCACAGGGTAATACTGGGACGTATAGTTTAAAGAGATATTTTCAATTCCCTGCCAAGAAGCTCCCAAATGGCAAATACTGGGATTCTGTAAAGGACAGCCTCGGTGGTTGATGTAGTGTCAAAGCCTAGGAGTGTGTGATGCGAAAGAGAGCAGCGCCTGCAGCCTCCTCTCCGTGTTGCTCTCAGGGGTTGAGGCACTGCTGACCTTTCTTGGAGGCAGGGGTTGCTCCCCCCCCCCCCAGGGGCACGCTCGTGTGAACTTCACAACAAAGAGAAGAGCCGTGTGTGTGCATCTGTGGCTGTGTGCATACAGAGCTAGACTACTTTGGAGGGTGACCATCCTCAAGTCGGCTTCGGTTGACGGCCACCCCGTGAGCGACAGACCTCTGGATCTTCTTACCATTGACTTCCCTGTTGAGCTCTTGTAAACCTGTGCCTTCCTTGGCTGAATCTCTTCCTGTTGGGAATGGAAAAGCCGTTAAGCTCTAATCACCTTCTTTAATGAGGTAATTTCCCATTAAAATAGCAAAGAACTGCAGCAGCGTGAGACTTACTTGGGTGTGAGTTTGGAAGGCCTCTATGTCATCAGGAAGGCAAAGGGTTGCAAAATTAGCTTTAAAGTTTAAAAGCATTTATTGAGGTAAAAAGAAATCCATTGATGGATAGAAAAGGTTAGGACCTAACTAGCTAATCTTTCCTGTTCTAATACACACAGACGGATCAAAATAACAAAGGTCTAGATAAGCTACAGCTTGGCTATTAGAGGACAGAGGTGCGTCCTCTCTGGAACAAAGCAGGAAGAAGGAATGGCGACCAGCCTCGTGGGTCGCTTCTTCTCTAGGGCCATAAACATTCCAAAGGACCAAATTGGGGAAGTTACGTCAAAGCCCTAGGAGAGATCATATTTCTAGAAACATCAAAGGGTGGGCTGGCCTAAACAGGACGGGAAGCAGGAAACAATGGTGAAGCCTATCTAGGCAGGCTTTGGAAACGGGGAAAGGATTCCCTCAGTCTAAGTCTATCATCTATCTGAATACATTTAGACTTGAGTAGTCCAGGATGAATCCCAACACCTTCCAGTTTTCCAAGCATTTTTTCTCATGATGCGGCCAAAGTACAACAGCCTCAGCAGAGTCCTCTTCACTTCTTAGAAGAGTCCAGGCCTAATTTGCTATACTTTCCATTGATTTGTCTTTGGATCTGCCTCTGCAGGACAGAATTAATGCAGTTTGACCCCCTCTTTAACTACCATGACTCAATGATATGGGATCCTGGGAGTTGTAGTTTTGCAAGACCTTTAGCCTTCTCTGGGAGCTGGGCGGGAGATTCACAGGAGGCCACGGCTGAGGGAAAGTTGGCGTGCAAAACCACTTTGCATCTCAATCAAGAAATAGAAACAGGATATAATACCATATAATAATGAAATGCCCTGAAAGAAATGTGCATGGCTACGATACTTGAAATGCCCAGCCAAAAATGATCTGGTGGACCCCGGCCCTTCCTTGGCATCAGGAATGTGATTATGGCCAGGCAATAATCTGCATAAGAGAAATATCGGCTGGGCTTTCTGGTGATTCGCAACAGAACTCAGCCTGTGCCTTTCATCCCCAATGGCAAAAGTGACCCCAATTTGAGGATTTGTGAGGAGCCAGGATGCTCTCACCTGGGGAAAGTTTCCAAGGAGTAAGTCTCATTGCACAAGAAGGGACATATTCCTGAGTAAATGTGCCTGGAGCCTCTTTCTTCCTCTGGAGGCCTTTAAGCAGATGCCGGATGGCCCTCTGTCAGGAGAGAGTAGATTGTGCCTTCCAGCCTGGCAGAAGGGGTTGGACTGGGTGTCCTTTGGGTTCCCCTTCCAACTATAGGAAGTCCAACCCTGAAGTCCAGTGGAGACTCTTTCTTCCCTGGAGGCTTGAAAAAAGTTCAAGTCCTCTGTCCGGAGGGCTTGGATGGTGTCTTCCTGCCTGGCTGAAGGGAGTTGGACTGGATGGCCTTTGGGGGTCCCTTCCAGTTTGAGGAATCCTGTGGTTCGTTCTTGGCATCCTCCTCCAGCCGTCATTTTCCTGCAGATGGAACCGCAAAGCCTTTTCCAGGAACGCCTTGTTCTCACATGATTTCTCTGCAAATCCGCCTTGGAGCCACACATGCCTTGCTTTCCCACAGCAGCCTCTGCAAGAGCCGCCAGAATGAATAAGCTCTTAGAACACGAAATCTTTGGCGGAAGGAAAGGCTTAGATATGAGACTGGTCAGCAGGACAGGCATTTTAAAGGACTGGGAGGGGAAAGCGGGCAGGAGGGAGGCTGATGTTGCTCTGCCTTGGAGACCCTGGAGTTGCCTTCCTTCTCTGGAGGTGTTCAAGCAGAGGCTGAAGGCTCTCTGTCGGGAGGGATTGGTGTTGTGGTCATCTTTGGGCGGTTAGACTCAACTTAACCCTCTCTGGGGGAGATTCCACCAAAAATCAGCAGAGTAGCAAAAGCAAAAGCTTTCAAATCCAACAGTTACGTACACGGGGCAAGCAAGAGAAGCCTTTGACCATTTAGGATGGCAATGGACTGCAGAGTCTCAGTAAAAGTTCAAAAAGTATTTATTCAGGTAAAAGGAACTTCATTGTAAATAGAAAGGCTTGGGAGCTGTCTAGTCTACTCTAGACTGGTTTCTAAGGAAAAACAACAAACATCTAAATGTTTGTTGCCAGGAGAGATGGCAGGACGTGTTGTTAGCTTGAAGAACAAAGGAGAAGAGAGAACCTAAATGGTTCCAACCTCATGGTGCAGTTTACTGGGGCCATAAAAGACATTCTGACCAATGGGAAGTTAGTGTCCCTGGAGATTCACATTTCCACTAACTTCAAAGTAAGGGATGTGACGTGAACAGGATAGAGTGAAACACAGTAAAGCCTGTCTAGGCATGCTTTGGAAACAGGGAAAGGATTCCCTCCATCTAACTCTATCATCTATGTAACTACATCTAGACTTGAGTAGTCCAGGGTGATTTCCCAACAATTGGGATGTGTCTCCCTGCCTGGCAGAAAGAAGGGGGTTGGACTGGGTGACCTTTGGTGGTCTCTTCCAACGCTGCGGTTCTATATATTTCCCATGCGATGGGTAGATGCCACGTGTGCTGGTTCACTGCACATGTATGTATTCAAATGGTGCTCTGCATTTCAAATGGAAAAAAGTATGGTTTGCTCCAGGGAATTTCTTTTCAAAAATAATATTTACAGTGTTTATATTCTGTCCTTCTTTCTCACCCCAGAGGGGACTCAGGGCGGATCACATTACACATATAAATGGCAAACATTCTATGTCTTACGACATACGACATATAGACAGACAGACGTGGAGGCAATTTAATATTTTCCAGCTTCTGGCTTCATGAGGGTATGCTCGATACCGGCCACAGGAGGAGCTGCTGCTTCATTGTCCACTAGTGACACCGAGTCCTTGATGGTAGTACTTCCTCATTCCTTTCCACGCACTACTGGAAGGTTTTATCGTGTCGTAAATTGGTTAAATTAGCCTCCCCACATAAAGCGGTAACTAAATTTTCTACTTGACAGATGCAACTATCTTTCAAGCTGCTTAGGTCAACAGCAAGCTAGGCTATTAATGGTCGAGAGCTCAACCCAACCCGGGCTTTGGTCTCATGACCACAGCCTGGCCATATTTTCATACCATCAGTGGTCAGATCCCTGGATGCCGAATCCACAAATACAGAGGACGGAGTGCACATCGCTAAGGTGTTTTTGGTCCATTTCATTTCTGCAAAGGGCACCGTGCTATTCTGATATGCCTAAGAATTGGCAGCAGAGATAAAATGTTGCAACTGGTGCCAGAAGAACAAATGACCTTCTTGCACAATGGGCTGGGTTGTGGCACAGCTGGTTAGGAGCCAGCTGCAATAAATCACTTCTGACCGAGGTCATGAGAGTGAAGCTCGGGTTGGATTGAGCCCCTGACCATTAATAGCCTAGCTCACTGTTGACCTAAGCAGATTGAAATACAGTCGAGTTGAAAATTTAGGTACCACTTTATGTGGGGAGGCTAATTTAACTAATTGACAACACCAGGGGGTGGGCTAGATGGCCTTCTCTGGGGTCCCTTCTCACCCCTGTCTCTCTGCTTCCGTCTTCCAGTCCAGGACCCCTGTGGCCACTTCCCCAGGGAGAAGGACCACTGCGGGGAGCCCAAGCCCCGCTTCTTCTTCAATGGCTCCTCCAAGGCCTGCGAGCCCTTCCTCTCCCGAGGGTGTCCCTGGAACCTGAACCGGTTTCACACCGTGGAGGAATGCCGGCGCCACTGTGCCAAGATCAGTGAGTGAGGGAAGGAGGGAGAGAGGGAGGGAGAGGGTGGCGGTGGCAATGTTGCCGGTGGGACGCTGAGGGAACGCCAGCATGCAGCAGTCTTCTTGGTCACAGCATGAAAGGGAAGACCTCCGACACTCAGACCCCCAGGACTCAGACCCCCGACACTCAGACCCCGACACTCAAACCCCTGACACTCAGACCCCGACACTCAGACCCCCGATACTTAGAGGTCTGAGTGTCAGAGGTCTGAGTGTCAGGAGTCTGAGTGCCAGAGGTCTGGGTGTCAGGACTCTGAGTGTCAGGGGTCAGAGTGTCAGGGGTCTGAGTGTCAGAGGTCTAAGTGTCGGGAGTCTGAGTGCCAGAGGTCTGAGTGTCAGGGGTCTGAGTGTCAGGGGTCTGAGTGTCAGGGGCCAGAGTGTCGGGGTCTGAGTGTCAGAGGTCTGAGTGTCGGGGATCTGAGCGTCGGGGATCTGATTGTTGGAGTCTGATTGTCAGAGGTCTGATTGTCAGAGGTCTGAGTGTCAGAGGTCTGAGTGTCAGGGGTCTGAGTGTCAGGGGTCTGAGTGTCAGGGGTCTGAGTGTCAGGGGTCAGAGTGTCGGGGTCTGAGTGTCAGGGGTCTGAGTGTCGGGGGTCTGATTGTTGGAGTCTGATTGTCAGAGGTCTGATTGTCAGGGGTCTGAGTGTCAGGGGTCTGAGTGTCAGGGGTCTGAGTGTCAGGGGTCTGATTGTCAGGGGTCTGAGTGTCAGGGGTCTGAGTGTCAGGGGTCTGAGTGTCAGGGGTCAGAGTGTCGGGGTCTGAGTGTCAGGGGTCTGAGTGTCGGGGGTCTGATTGTTGGAGTCTGATTGTCAGAGGTCTGATTGTCAGAGGTCTGAGTGTCAGAGGTCTGAGTGTCAGGGGTCTGAGTGTCAGGGGTCTGAGTGTCAGGGGTCTGAGTGTCAGGGGTCAGAGTGTCGGGGTCTGAGTGTCAGGGGTCTGAGTGTCGGGGGTCTGATTGTTGGAGTCTGATTGTCAGAGGTCTGATTGTCAGGGGTCTGAGTGTCAGGGGTCTGAGTGTCAGGGGTCTGAGTGTCAGGGGTCTGATTGTCAGGGGTCTGAGTGTCAGGGGTCTGAGTGTCAGGGGTCTGAGTGTCGGGGTCTGAGAAGGGAATAGGGCTGGATGATCTCTGCAGCCTGGGACTCCCTGACCTTTGAGTTTCCCTGTGTTGCAGAAAAGGCCGGGTTCTGCCCCCCGAGTCCCACAGGCTTCACCACCGAGTGCCTGACGCACTGCATCCACGACGGCGGCTGCCCTGGAGCCCAGAAGTGCTGCTCCTATGGATGCGCCTTGCGCTGCTCCGACCCGGTCAAAGGTGAGGTGGGAGGGGAGACGGGGTGGGTGGGGGAGAGAGAGATCTTGCCCACAGGAGGATGGGGACCAGGGTGAAGAATGGGGGGGGCAGGCTCCCTTCTGCTCATAGCTTTCCAAATGTCAGTAGTAGTAGTTCTAGTAGGAGTTGCATGTGGTGGAAGCTCCTTTGGAGGCTTTTAAGCAGAGGCTGGATGGCCATCTGCCAGGGGTACTTTGTGCTTTTCCTACAAAAGGGAGTTGGACTGGATGGCCCGTGTTGTCTCTTGGGTCTGTGAATGAGACACAAAGCAGCTCTTGGGCCCCAGCCCTGAGTTTTCCAAGCCATAAAACTGCAAATGTGTGCCGTTAAATGTTAATGGATTCAATCCATATTAAAAGAGAATCCACCTAAATGTTGGGGAGAACTTCCTGATGGTTAGAGCTGTTGGGCAGTGAGATCTTCTTTTGCCTGGGAGTTTTTAAGCAGAGGTCAAGTGGCCATCTGTTGGGAAGGTTTGGAGGGTGGCAGATGTGGGCTGGACTGGATGGCCTTTGGGTGCTCCTTCTGGGTGAGGAAAGGGTCAGTGGAGCAGGGAAGAAAGGACTGGGACTCCTATTAGCGCAGATCAGAGGGGTCCAAGGCCACCCTCTCCTTTTTGCATGGGAAGACTTCTTTCCCAGACTGACCACCCTTGTCCTGCCTTTGCAAGTGGTCACTGACCTCCCTGTGCTCCCCTCTTCTCCCAGACCTTTGCCAGCTGCCTCCTGAGGCCGGTCCCTGTGGCGCCAAACTCCAGAGGTGGTATTTCGACGGGGCCACCAAGTCCTGCAAGCGGTTCACCTTTGGCGGGTGCCTCGGGAACAAGAACAACTTCCAGAAGCGCAAGGAGTGCCGCCAGAGGTGCCTCCAGAGAGCCAGCGGCCAGCGCTGAAGGCCACGCTTGCCCAGGGACCTCCCGTGTTGCCAGCAAACGTACCTGACACTCAGACCCGAAAAGGGCAAAGTGGATGTGGGTGGGCTGGAAGGGGCCCCAGTGGCTCCTCCTTCCTGACCCCCATCACCCCCCGGACTCAGCTGTGTGCCCGCAGGAAGAGGCCATCTCCCTCAAAGAAGGCTCCTGATCCTCTGAGCCATCAGCATCCGGATTCACGGTCTGTTCGACAAGGAAGAGTCCAGGATACTCCTGCAAGTGGAAGTTAACCTACTGTTAGATCCCACGTCCCTTTCCTTTTGCCACAAGTTAGAAAGATCAGCTTTCACCGTCTGCCATGATAGGTCCAAAGGCCCGACTCTGTGAGCCAAACATGAAGGGGCATCCGACAGAGGTTAGCTTCAAGGAAATGGGCTTTTGGGAAATACTGTCACCTCTCATTTTCGAGCCCTCACTCACCACGTCATCACAGTCATTAAATACTTCTGAGACACCCACTTACGAAATGGCACCCTACTGTGTCTATCACATGACGTAGACCTCAAGTGCCGGGTAGAGGTATCTTGGGGTTAAACAAGTGTTGCAAAGTGTTATCTTTTCAGGCAGTTCCTAAGCTGGTTGGCAAGTGACTTTTGCAAATTTTTTTCGTGTCAGGAGCAACCGGAGTTGCTTCTGGAGTGAGAGAATTGGCCGTCTGCAAGGACGTTGCCCAGGGGACGCCCGGATGTTTTGATGTTTTACCATCCTTCTGAGAGGGAGGCTTCTCTCATGTCCCCACATGGAGCTGGAGCTGACAGAGGGAGCTCATCCGCGCTCTCCTCGGGTGGGATTCGAACCTGGCAGCTTTCAGGTCAGCAACCCAACCTTCAAGTCTTTTATCCCCTAGGCCACCGGAGGCTCCAGTTATCTGGATAGAGATGAGCAAAACCCCAAGGGCCATCCAGTCCAACCATGTAGCAAAAGCACAATCAAAGCACCGCTGACAGATGACCATCCTGCCTCTGAATAATAATGAATAATAATAATAAAAATAAAATATTATCTTACTTCGCAATTGTGTAGCCCTTACTTTGAAAGTACTGTAGTTTTTTTTACTCCAGAAACTTTGTTTTTGTGCCCACAAAACTATGTTAAATTGGTGGAGACTTATTGCTAGGATTACTATTATTCATAATTATTATTATTATCGTTTAGAAGTAACACTTAGTTAACAAGTATTTTCTGAAGGAGAGGAAGGGAAGGAGAAAAAGAAGCTAAAGTAAAAGGGTGATGCTCCCAGCCCCCAAAAGCACATGCATGCACCCCACCCACCGTCCCTCCGGTTCCCAACTCCCAGTCAATCCCACTAAATAAAAAGAATCAGGAAAAGAAAGGAAAATCAAAAAAATTCAACTGTGATGCTGAAGAGGGGAGGAGGAGCCGAGATCAGCTCCCACTTGCTTTCGTGTCGGGCAGGTTTTCATAACGGATGTGGTCCCGAAGTATCGAATGTACCGAATGAAACAGAGGAAACGAATTCCGCGCACAAACCTATTGTACATTTTCAAATAAAAGTGCAGAACCAGCCAGATGAATACCGGCTGTCAAAGCTCTAGAAAGGCCTCTGAATCTTACTGTGTTTTTAATTGACAGCTTCCTGCGCACATTTTTGCACTTTTAGTCTCAATGTGTTGGAGGGATGAGTGATGCGAACTCATTCTTGAATGGCCTTCTTTAATTGCTCCTTAAAATCACACCCGGTTTCTCCAGGAGGATGGCATTTTAATAGCCCATTTCCTATTACTTGTTGTTATTTCTTCATTTTTGTTTACTGACACAGCATGATCACCTGGAAAGAAACATCCTACTATTGCATTATGCATTTACTGAATTTTTATATTTCTGTCGTTTGCTTTTCACATACCTGTGACATAAACAGAGGCTTTAGGCTTCTCACCCTGGAATGGAAACACTTTTAATTTGCAATGTCTGTCGAGAGTGTGATAAGACAACAACAAAGGAAAGGCTGAGATCATGCCTTTTGCAACATGATTTATTTATTGTAGACAAAATATTGCAAGTGAGTATTATAGGAAGCTTTCTATGCAGAAAATGCTGTGCAGAAATGTGGCAGATTTATGGTTGCAGACACAAGGGGACGGGTAGCAGATCTCTCCAAAGCCATTCTCATGCGGGGATGGGGCCAGATATAATATATGAAATGAGGAACCCTGAAAAAGACAGGGAGATGGGTTTGGTGCACCACGATTGTTCTGATCATTTCCCCTAAAAGATCTTCAGGGTTAAAGCTGAATTTATTTCAGTTTTGGTTTACAATCTGATGGGGGTAGAACCAGCATAGAAGGGACTGCTGTTTGTAAACTGACAAAGGAGGTGAGGTATTTGAATTGCTTTGTTTACAAATCTTCACAGTGTTTATTCTGCAGCTTTAACAACATCCCTTGTGTGCTGAACGACTCTGTGATCTTAAAGGAAGCATCTTGGAAAGCTTTGCTTCCTTAACTGGATTGCCAGCCGCTGAGGTAGAATCCAAAGCTCTCGCTCGGAAAGAAAGAAAGCGCTTTGGGGGAAATGGAGCCGGGAGAGCTGTAGTTTCCTCTGGGTTCTGAGAAGCAGCATCCAAAGTCCATCACTTAGATCAGGGGTCCCCAAACTAAGGCCCGGGGGCCGGATGCGGCCCATTGAAGCCATTTATCCGGCCCCCCATGGCACAAGGGCAGAAGGGGGTTGGGCTAAATGACCTAAGGGGTCTCTTCTTCTCTTACAACCCTTTTATTATTATTATTTTATTTTATTATGACATAATAGGGTTGTAAGAGAAGAAGAGACCCCTTAGGTCATTTAGCCCAACCCCCTTCTTACAACCATTATTATTATTATTATTATTATTATTATTATTATTATTATTATTATTATTATTATTTTATTATGACACAGCAAACTAGATAGATATGCTGGATTTCATTTCACAAAATCACAAGTCAAACACTTCCCAAGTGTCTAGGACTGTGTGATATATTTTCGGATGATGCATGCAGATCCCAGTAGGGTGGCCTTTTGCAGTTGTCAGATCGTAATTTTGTCAATTATTATTATTTGAAATGTAACAAGGTGAGTTCACATCAGACATTCTGCTGGCTCTTGTATTGGATCACACATCGGACACTTCCCAAGTGTCTAGGACTGTGTAATGTATCAGTGAATAATGCGGGCAGATCCAAGTAAGGTGGCCTTCTGCAGCTGACAGATGGTAATTTTGTCCGTGTCGATTGTGTTTAAGTGCAGGCCAAGGTCTTTAGGCACTGCACCCAGTGTGCTGATCACCACTGGGACCAACTTGATTGGCTTGTGCCAGAGTCTTTGCAGTTCGATCTTTAAATCCTCATATTGTGTCAGCTTTTCCAATTGTTTCTCCTCAATCCTGCTGTCCCCTGGGATTGCAACATCGATAATCCATACTTTGTCTTTTAATTGAGTATTATTATTATTATTATTAACATTGAGGCTGGGTGGCCATCTGTCAGGGGTGTTTTTCTTGTGCTTTCGGTGCACAAAGGCAGAAGGAGATTGGACTCAATGTCCCTAAGGGTCTCTTCCAAACCTCTTTTTATTGTTGTTGTTGTTGTTATTATTATTATTATTATTATTATTATTATTATTATTATTATTATTATTGCTCGGCCCACTATAGTCCGGCCCTCCAACGGTCCGAAGGATCATTAACTGGCCCCCTGTTTAAAAAGTTTGGGGACCCCTGACTTAGATCCTAAAGAAGGTAACAATATCAATCAAGAAGTGGGGAGAGACAGTCTTCTGGCTGAACTGGAAACAATCTTTCATGGATTTTGAACGTGATTTCCTGCTTCGTGGCAGAATGGGGTTGGACTGGATGGCCCATGAGGTCTCTTCCAACCCTACTATTCTATGGAATGGAAGCCATTGTTGCTCTCCACATGACAGAACTGCAGTGTTGGAAGGAGGGACCCCAAGAGCCGCCTTGATCAACCCTTTGCCGGTGGCGGGATCCGTGGCTGAAGACACCCCGAGGTACGGGCGATCCATGCGCAGTTGCACACGGCTGTTCTTCATCAGAGAGGCAAGAACAAGAAGAAGCATGGAGAGCAAAGCACAGGGTACAAGACCGGGTGTGTTGTTGGTCAAGTTGGTGAAAAGAGGGAATGACACAACCACCCTCTTTAAACACCTGAAAGGCTGTCGCAGAGAGACTGGACCAGGTCAAGAGGGTCTTGGTTCTCTCTAGTTGCCTCCGGTGGCACAGCGGGTTAATAAACATTTCATGTTTTTATGATGATACAACCAATTAGGAAAAAATGTCATGTATAACCCAGGAACCAAAATCATAGTGTTACATAGTGTTACAACAACAACAATATAAGAATAGTAATTAATAATAGTTGGGCCCCTGGTGGCACAGTGTGTTAAACTGCTGAGCTGCTGAACTTGCTGATCAAAAGGTCAGCGGTTTGAATCTGGGGGTCAGGGTGAGCTCCCGCTGTTAGCCCCAGCTTCTGCCAACCTAGCAGTTCAAAAACATGCAAATGTGAGTAGATTAATAGGTATTGCTCCAGTGGGAAGGTAACAACACTCCATGCAGTCATGCCAGTGTCCACATGACCTTGGAGGGGTCTATGGACAACGCCGGCTCTTTGGCTTAGAAATGGAGATGAGCACCAACCCCCAGAGTCAGACACAAATGGACTTAACGTCAGAGGAAAACCTTTACCTTTACTTTACTAGTTGCCTTCAGAAAAGGCTGGAGAGCTCCCCGTTGGGATGGTCAGCCTGGAGACCTCACAGTGAGTATAGAAGCTCTTTCTTTGGAGGCTTTGAAGCAGAGGCTGGGTGGCCATCTGTCGGGGTGCTCTGATTGTGCTTTTCCTGCATGGCAGAAGGGGGTTGGACTAGATGGCCCTTGGGGTCTCTTCCAACTCTAGGATTCTATGATTCTATGAGCAGAGGTTGGAACCCATGTCCCCAGAGGCCACTTCCAGCTCTATGACTTGGGTTTTGCCACGATGTCTCCCCAGATATCAAAGACGGGCCTTTCCCCATTGTAGCCCACGCCTTCATTGAGGAGGGTGGCCTCTTCCTCCGGCTTGGGTTTCGTCAATATGTCTCCCCAAATGTCAAGGACGGTCTTCATGGCGCTGAAGTCAAAGCTCTCCTTGGGGAAGCTGCCTTCTTCCTCCTCCAAGTCTTCTTCGTCGTCGCTCCAGCCGTCATGATAGGCATAGGCATCGAAGGGGGATTTGTTCAAGCCGTAGTCCAGCTCCTTGTCAAAGGCGTCTTCATCTGCATCGCTGCTTCCCTTGCCAGTATCATCTTCCACATGCTCATCAATATCGTCATTGTCATCATCACCAACAAGGTCCTTCTCACCAGCATCGTCGTCGTCCTTGTCCTTCTCGGGGTCGTCCTCCAGTTTGGGCTTCTCTGGCTTCCCATGGGGAGCTGGTTTGGGGGTCTTCCCATGCTCTGCTTGCCCTGCACATGAAGCCCCATGTCCCACACCAGAAGAGCCTGGGTTTCCACCACATATTGGCTTCTCACCAGAGACCAGTTTCCCATGGGTTGTGTTCCCAGAAACAGTTTTGTTGCCGGATACCAGTTGACCGTGTTGACTATGATTAGAGGCTGCCTTACCATCCGGTCCCGGTGTTTCTCCAGATGTGACATTTTTGCTGCCAGGACATCCCAATTTGGCCAACAACTTAGAGATAAAATCCCGAAGAGAAGTGGGTTCCTCACTCAGGGAAGGTCCTGTCCCCTTTGAGTGGAGTCCATCTCCCCGTTTGGCAATGGAGGCTTCCTCAAGGCAAGCAGGTTCCATCTCCTCCTCCGTCCAGTCCTTGGTTTCTCCATTCCCAGACGTGGCCCAGTTCTGCCGGTGCATCTCGGGGTCGTTGCCATTGGAAAGAGAGGGCATCCCAGGGGTTGCTGGACACAAAAAGAGAAAATGAGACTGTAAAGAAGTGTGTTTTTATTTTGATTTATTATTATTGATTATTTATTATTATTGATTTATAGATGTCATGTTTATTTAATTTCGTTTTAAAAGTCATGTTTGACTATGTTTAAAAGGGTAAGTATTAGTTACCAGTGCGAGGGGGATGGTAGCCAGCTCAGCATTCTGAGGCAGGTTATCATAGCAACGAGGGCGGAGCCAACCGCCATTTGGAAGAAAAAGAGGGAATGTTTTAAAAACAGTTTAGTCTGTGATTTTAGTCACAGGGAAGACACTGGTTCCAGGTTAGGGATACCAGGGAAACTCAGATCTCTAGTGGTGTTGAATTAAGCAAGTTAGGAGACTTGTTTAGGTTTATTTGTAGAGTCTGAGTAGTAAGGGGAAGTAATCCCAGTTAGATCCAAAGTGATCAGTTCATAACTTTGAAACCATTATCTAAGTGCCTTTAAAGAAGTTACTGTAACCACTAAGCTCTGTGCCTGAAATAAACTTATTTTTTGTTCTTCCATATCCAAGTCTCTGTCACATATATTCAAAACTAAGTTACGATACCATCTGAAGTAAATAAGAAGAATAAAGAAGATAAATTCCCCTCTGCCTCACATCTCCACAATTGGTGGCCGCGGTTAAATAAAACATATTTATATTGGTGGCAGCGGATATAGTTAAATATATAATAATATAATTAATAAAAAGATTCCTCCTCTACCCCACATCTCCACAAAACTGGTGGCAGCGGTGGGATTTAGAAAAAGGGTTTCCTCTGCCCCACATCTCCACATTTTTGGTGGCAGCGGTGGGATATAAAGATTCCTCCCTGCCACATCACCGCAGAGACCCAGGCAAGACTATTAGTAGTAGCAGTGGTAGTAAAAATGACTTTATGGCAAGCATGGGCCAACTTGGGCTCTCCCTCCAGGTGTTTTGGACTCCAACTCCCACCATTCCTAACATCCTCAGGCCCCTTCCTTTTGCCCCTCAGCCGCTTAAGCGGCTGAGGGGCAAAAGGAAAGGGCCTGAGTGTTATACCCCAGTCACCATTGGGTTCTGAACCTGGTTCAGAAATGAACTTTGACCAGGATGAAGCTTATTCTGACTTTTTACCCAGTTCTCCAAGCTCCTTCCAATTGCAGACCCCAGCTGTGGATAGCTCCAATGCTTCCTTAATTGGGAGAGATACTGAAAACATTACTCCCGTGGAAGAACCAGATGTCCCGAGTTCCCCAGGGAATGTATCCTTTAACAGAAGGGAGTTTCTGCATCGCCAGAGATCAGAAAAACAAGGGCTTCGAAGGAGTCAACGTTTGGCATCTAGAGGGGATTCTGGATAGGAGATTCCCTTGGGAACCTTTGGGGAGTTGGTTTCCCTTTGCTGTGATTAGATCTAAGTTCTATAAAAGTGTCTTGCACTGTGAACAATTCGTGGTGTCAACATAGCGACTTCTGAGAACACTTCACCGCTTCCAGTTCCCTGATTTCACCAAGCCAAGTCTCCTGTTCCTGGCGGCCAAGCCGAGCCGCGACTCCCGATTTAATCCAGAGTATATTCACTTCCTTGCCTTGTTCCTGAATCCAGATTGCTTTTAGCTTCGTCTTCTGCCTGCCTTGAAATCCAAGACTTCCTAGTGACTTTGGACCTTGTTATTCACTCCTGCTTTCTTGTTGTTTCCCCGCTCAAGAACTTCCCAACAGTTTTGAGCATGTTTCGGTTTCTGGACTTTGAACAACAATATTGGACATATCTCTTCAACTCTTTGGACTAATTCATACCATATCATAAAGGACTATTGCTCACTCATCCTTTCTACTTATTCTTTTAATAAAAATATTATATGATTATTGGTCTCTGTTTGGTTTCCAGTGCTCACGCTGCCTTGGGGTGCAACACTGAGGCTGTTAGGAATGGTGGGAGTTGGAGTCCAAAACACCTGGAGGGCTGAAGTTTGCCCAAGCCTGATTTGTCTCTCAAATTTGTCTCTGGGCTGTGGCGCAAGCGGGAGAGCAAACCAGCTGCAATTAACTGCAATGAATCACTCTGACCAGGAGGTCATGAGTTCGAGGCCCGCTCGGAGCCTATGTTTGTCTTGGTCTTTGTTCTATGTTAAAAGGCATTGAATGTTTGCCTATATGTGTAATGTGATCCGCCCTGAGTCCCCTTCGGTGTGAGAAAGAAGGGCGGAATATAAATGCTGTAAATAAATAAATAAATAAAATCCAAGGAACCAGTTTCTGGAAAAGCTGGGACTCCCATCTCCTTTACGACAGAGCAGAGCTTCTTTGCATTCTGTAATTAAACCTGTAAAGGCTGAAAGTTCTGCAACACCTTAGAATTAATTGCAAGTTGCATTGTCAGGTGCGCCTGTAATTATTTTCATATGATCATTGAAACGAAAGGGCATGCTCTGAAACGCTAATTGGTACGAGAAATAATAACCAGTAAATAACTGGCAGAGGACAGTAAAGGATTAATAGCAGGACACGGGAACGTGCCTGGGGAGGATGACTCAGGGCCCATCCAGGAGTCACTATCTGCTCGCCCGTATTTAATCATCTAGAGCTGGTGTCTCCAGCTTGGATCGTTACCTTGACGTGGTGCTGGGGCTTGAGCGCCTCGATGAAGCCATGAGCTATACTGTGCAGGGCCCCCCAAGACGGGAAGGTCATGGCAGAGAGGTCAGACCAAGCACGATCCCTGGGAAGGCAAGGGCAAACCACCCCAGTATTCTTGCCATGAAAACTAAGTGGATCAGTACAACCAGAGAAATGTCGGTATACCATTGGAAGATAGGAGCCCCAGGTCGGAAGATGGTCAAAATGCTACTGGGGAGGAGCAGAGGACTAGTCCAAGTAGCCCCAGATGTGATGACGCCGTTAGCTCAAAGCCGGAAGGAAGGCTAACGGCCGACGGTGCTGGAGGTGAAGGACGAATCCGATGTCCTAGAGATCAACACACTATAGGAACCTGGAATGTGAGATCTCTGAGCCAGGGCAAACTGGACGTGGTTATCGGTGAGATGTCAAGATTAAAGATAGACATTCTGGGAGTCAGTGAACTGAAATGGACTGGAATGGGCCACTTCACCAAAGATGACCACCAGATCTACTACTGCGGACAAGAGGAACACCGAAGAAATGGAGTAGCCTTCATAATCAATTAATAATAAAGCAGCAAAAGCAGTGATTGGATACACCCCAAAAAATGATAGAATGATCTCAATTCGAGTTCAAGGCAAGCTGTTTAACATCACAGTGATCCAAACATACACCCCAACCACAGCTGCTGAAGAAGCAGAATTAGATAAGTTCTACAAGGATCTGCAGCACGTAGTGGATAACACACCGAAAAGAGACATTATTCTCATGACCATAAGGAAGGCTGAGCGAAGGAAGAGAGGCGCTTTTGGACTCTGGTGCTGGAGGAACATCCTGAGTGTGCCTTGGACCTTGGTAAGAAGGTCCAACCAGTCCATCCTCCGGGAAATAATGCCCAATGGCTGCTCACTGGAGGGAAGGATATTGGAGGCAAAGTTGAAGTATTTTGGCCACATCATGAGGAGACAGGAAAGCTTGGAGAAGATCACGATGCTGGGGAAAATGGAAGGAAAAAGGAAGAGAGGCCGTGTACCATATTTTCACTCTTGTGGACCACTGGTGATCCACAGACCAGAGGTTGGGAGCCACTGGTTTACACTGTAGAAGCAATGCAGTTTGACACCATTTCAACTCAATGCCACAGCTCAATGCTGCTCAATGCTTAAGCAATTGAGGGGGGAAAGGAAAGGGCCTGAGGCCGGGAATGGTGGGAGTTGAAGTCCAAAACACCTGGACGGAGGGGCGAAGTTTGCAGGAGGGATCCAAGCAGCAGGCAGGCGAAGCAAAGAGCAAAGGAGCTGAGAGGCAAAGGCCAAAGCTCCTGGTTTGGGATGCTTTGCAATACTAGACATGCTCCCCAAAAGTGCCCCAAGCAGAGAGGCCCTGGGTTCAAGGGCTCAGTGTTGCACCCCAGAGACCTGGCTCCAGGTGGATGCCCTCCCCGACCCCAAAGACACGAAGGCCACCCCCTGGCCACTCCGAACTCACCTTTGTGGGGCGCAGCCAGGGTCGCCTTGCAGAGGAGAAGGGGCCCCAGAAGGACCCACAGCAGGTGGGGGGTCATGGCAGGCAGGGCTGTCTTGGCAGAGCTGAGCCTGAGCCCAAATGCAGGCAGGCGGGAGGGAGCCAGGCAGGGATAAGGCGTCCCTGGGAGGAGCCACCAGCGAGGGAAGGACAGAAGGAGGGTGTCCCTTGAGGCAGCCACACCTGGAGAAGGACACCTGCACAGGTGGCATCCCCACCGAGGAAGGGAGGGACACTTGGGGACCCCAGACCCACTGGAAGCACACTCTACCTCAAAGGAAGCCCACTCTGCTCCCTTGCCAGTGTGCAGATGTCCGGGATGTTTCAATCCTATATTATTATTATTATTATTATTATTATTATTATTATTGACACAACGACATTGTATGACACAGCAAACAAGATAAGCAGGCTGGATTTCGTTTCACAAAACCACAAGTCGAACACTTCCCAAGTGTCTAGGACTGTGTGATGTATTTTCGGATGATGTGCCCAGATCCCAGTAAGGTGGCCTTTTGCAGTTGGCAGATCGTAATTTTGTCAATGTCTATTGTTTCCAAGTGCCGGCTGAGATCTTTTGGCACGGCACTCAGTGTGCCCATCACCACTGGGACCACCTGCACTGGTTTCTGCCAGAGTCTTTGCAGTTCAATCTTGAGGTCCTGAGAGCGGCTGAGTTTTTCCTGTTGTTTTTCGTCAATGTGACTGTCACCTGGGATGGCAACATCAATGATCCAAACCTTGTTCTTTTCCACAACTGTGATGTCTGGTGTGTTGTGTTCCAGAACTTTGTCAGTCTGGATTCGGAAGTCCCACAGTATCTTTGCGTGTTCATTTTCCACAACCTTTGCAGGTTTGTGATCCCACCAGTTCTTAACTGCAGGGAGGTGATACTTGAGGCATAGGTTCCAAGGAATCATTTGGGCCACATAGTTGTGCCTCTGTTTGTAGTCTGTCTGTGCAATTTTCTTACAGCAGCTGAGGATATGATCTATGGTTTCATCGGTTTCCTTACACAGTCTGCACTTTGGGTCATCAGCTGATTTTTCGATCTTGGCCTTGATTGCATTTGTTCTGATGGCTTGCTCCTGGGCTGCATTATTATTATTATTATTATTATTATTATTATTAAGTTTATTTATCTCCCGCCTCCATCTCCCCCGACGGGGACTCGGGGTGGCTCACAGAAATATCAAATAAAAACAATAACAGTATACGGTACATCAATGGACAAAAACATGCACCAGTTATAAAATCTGAACATTAGCCTATGATATAAAAACACGCTTAATAAAACATATAATTAAAACCAGCGAGGTTACAGTAATAGATAAGCTAAAGTGCACCTTATAAGTTATGAATTCAAGATAATAGATAAAGTGCAACAAATTCATCTTTATGCATTTTGAATGGTTTTGTGTTTTTATCTGTTGTATTTTAGTCATGTTGTAACCTGCCTTGAGCCATGGAGGGAGACAACCAAGTAAGAAATAAAATGCATCATCATCGTTGTTGTTGTTGTTGTTGTTGTTGTTGTTGTTGTTGTTGTTGTCGTCATCCTCCTCTGCAGCACCAGGTGGGAACCCAGGTATAGGTGGCCAATGGCTGCATTCACACCTGGCTCACACAGACAAGAGTTCTTTCTTTCTCTCACCCTGGACATCATTCCACAGATACACGTACTGTATATATAAGCCCCACTTGCCTAGTTTCCAACAGATCTCATAACCTCCGAGGATGCCTGCCATAAATGTGGGCAAAACATCAGGAGGAAATGCTTCTGGAACATGACCAGAATAGATAGATAGAGAGAGAGAGAGAGCAAGAGAGAGAGAGATGGACAGACTCCACTTGCCTAGTTTCCAACAGACCACACAACCTCTGAGGATGCCTGCCATAGATGCAGGCGAAACATCAGGAGAGAATGCTTCTGGAACATGACCAGAACAGATAGAGAGAGAGAGAGACAGAGACAGAGAGCGAGAGACACAGAGAGAGAGACACAGAGAGAGATTGACAGACTCCACTTGCCTAGTTTCCAACAGACCTCACAGCCTCTGGGGATGCCTGCCATAGATGCAGGCGAAACATCAGGAGAGAATGCTTCTGGAACATGACCAGAACAGATAGAGAGAGAGAGAGAGACAGAGACAGAGACAGAGACAGAGACAGAGACAGAGAGACACAGAGAGAGAGACAGACAGAGAGATTGACAGACTCCACTTGCCTAGTTTCCAACAGACCTCACAGCCTCTGGGGATGCCTGCCATAGATGCAGGTGAAACATCAGGAGAGAATGCTTCTGGAATATGACCAGAACAGATAGATAGAGAGAGAGAGAGAGCAAGAGAGAGAGAGATGGACAGACTCCACTTGCCTAGTTTCCAACAGACCACACAACCTCTGAGGATGCCTGCCATAGATGCAGGCGAAACATCAGGAGAGAATGCTTCTGGAACATGACCAGAACAGATAGAGAGAGAGAGAGACAGAGACAGAGAGCGAGAGACACAGAGAGAGAGACAGAGAGAGAGATGGACAGACTCCACTTGCCTAGTTTCCAACAGACCTCACAGCCTCTGGGGATGCCTGCCATAGATGCAGGCGAAACATCAGGAGAGAATGCTTCTGGAACATGACCAGAACAGATAGAGAGAGAGAGAGAGAGAGAGACAGAGACAGAGACAGAGACAGAGACAGAGAGACACAGAGAGAGAGACAGACAGAGAGATTGACAGACTCCACTTGCCTAGTTTCCAACAGACCTCACAGCCTCTGGGGATGCCTGCCATAGATGCAGGTGAAACATCAGGAGAGAATGCTTCTGGAACATGACAAGAGCAGATAAACAGATAGACAGATAGATAGAGAGATAGGTAGATAGATAGATAGATAGATAGATAGATAGATAGATAGATAGATAGATAGATAGATAGACAGACTCCACTTGCCTAGTTTCCAACAGACCTCACAACCTCTGAGGATGCCTGCCATAGATGCAGGTGAAACATCAGGAGAGAATGCTTCTGGAACATGACCAGAACAGATAGATAGATAGATAGATAGATAGATAGATAGATAGATAGATAGATAGATAGATAGAGATGGACAGACTCCACTTGCCTAGTTTCCAACAGACCTCACAACCTCTGAGGATGCCTGCCCTAGATGCAGGTGAAACATCAGGAGAGAATGCTTCTGGAACATGGCCAGGAAGACTGGAAAACTCACAGCAACCCAGTGATTCCAGCCATGAAAGCCTTGGACAACACACTCAGCTATAGAGCTTTGAGGGTTGCTTTGCTGCCCCAGAAGAGCCTCTCCCTTTGCTAAGGCGGCAAAGAATTGGAAGGGACCCCGAGGGTCATCCAGCCCAGCCCTCTGCCAGGGAAGGTTCAAGCAAGGCCCTGCTGGAAGACTCTCCCCCCACCCACCCACCCCACCAGGCTTCCCCATCGCACCTGGCGCCATGCCATCCCCATTCCCGGCTGTGACCACATCCTGTGCCAATGAGTTCCTTCTTCCATCACCAAGCGTGTGGGCACCTTCTCTCCGCCGTGGCTCAGTGACGCAACCGCACTGGTTCTCCAGGCTGAGCAAGTGAGTTCCAGTTTTCCTTCCTACAGAAATGCCGGAATTATTAAACACCTCGTCTGCGTAACACAGTGGTTCCCAACCCGTGGGCTGTGAGAACAAAAATCCGACCCACAAATCTCCTTCCTCTTTATTTATTTTATTTTGTTTATTTTATTTCTGCTCCTTTCTGCAGAGCTGGGCATTGCATTAGATTGACCACATCAGCTCTAGATGAAGCCCTCAGATGGCGTAGTGGACTGACTTGGAGGTTGGGCTGCTGACCTGAAGGCTGCCAGGTTCGAATCCTACCGGGGGAGAGCGCAGATGAGCTCCCTCTATCAGCTCCAGCTCCATGCGGGGACATGAGAGAAGCCTCCCACAAGGATGGTAAAAACATCAAAAAACATCCGGGCGTCCCCTGGGCAACGTCCTTGCAGACGGCCAATTCTCTCACTCCAGAAGCAACTCCAGTTGCTCCTGACACGAAAAAAATAAAAGCTTTAGATGATTAAATATGGTTTTCTGTGGGTGAGCAGATGGCGACTATGTTCTGTATCAGAAACTAGAGCTGATGTGGTCTATCCAGTTCAATCTTCTGAATCAGAACCACAAATAACCAAATCAAAACTAAAGTTGACCAAAAACTGATTTTTGTAACCCTTTTGGTACTAATGTTGGAGAGTGGCCCCAGACCAAAGTGGTCCCTGGTCAGCTGGTCCTGGATCAAAAGAGATTCGGTTTGGTTATTTGTGGTGCTGATTCAGAAAAATGCATTGGATAGACCACATCAGCTCTAGATGATTAAGTATGGTTTCCTGTGGGTGCGCAGATGGCAACTACTGGATGGCATGTGTTCTGTATGAGAAACTAGAGCTGATGTGGTCTATCCAATGCAATATTCTGAATCAGCACCTCAAAGAACCAAACCAAATCTAAAGTTGACCAAAAACTGATTCGTACTAATGTTGGACTTACTTACTAAGGTGACCCTCGTTGTCCGACTATGATGGCCTTCTAAGCATAGTGTCTTGGAGGTGGGTACGTAGGTGACTAGGGAGATGGTGGTGGGGTATAAAAATAAAATTATTATTATTATTATTATTCCCTCCCGGTGTTTTGGACTCCAACTCCCACCATTCCTAACAGCCTCAGGCCCGTTCCTTTTGCCCCTCAGCCGCTTAAGCAGTTTTGGACTGCAACTCCCATAGACATTTGTAAAGTGTGTCCCATTATCGGATTATATTTCCTGGTGTAAACCATGGTGTTTTGGACTCTAACTCCCACTATTCCTAACAGCCTCAGGCCCCTTCCTTTTGCCCCTCAGCTGCTTAAGCAGTTTTGGACTGCAACTCCCATAGACATTTGTAAAGTGTGTCCCATTATCGGATTATATTTCCTGGTGTAAACCATGGTGTTTTGGACTCTAACTCCCACTATTCCTAACAGCCTCAGGCCCCTTCCTTTTGCCCCTCAGCTGCTTAAGCAGTTTTGGACTGCAACTCCCATAGACATTTGTAAAGTGTGTCCCATTATCGGATTATATTTCCTGGTGTAAACCATGGTGTTTTGGACTCCAACTCCCACTATTCCTAACAGCCTCAGGCCCCTTCCTTTTGCCCCTTAGCCGCTTAAGCAGTTTTGGACTGCAACTCCCATAGACATTTGTAAAGTGTGTCCCATTATCGGATTATATTTCCTGGTGTAAACCATGGTGTTTTGGACTCCAACTCCCACTATTCCTAACAGCCTCAGGCCCCTTCCTTTTGCCCCTCAGCCGCTTAAGCAGTTTTGGACTGCAACTCCCATAGACATTTCTAAAGTGTGTCCCATTATCGGATTATATTTCCTGGTGTAAACCATGGTGTTTTGGACTCCAACTCCCACCATTCCTAACAGCCTCAGGCCCCTTCCTTTTGCCCCTCAGCCGCTTAAGCAGTTTTGGACTGCAACTCCCATAGACATTTGTAAAGTGTGTCCCATTATCGGATTATATTTCCTGGTGTAAACCATGGTGTTTTGGACTCTAACTCCCACTATTTCTAACAGCCTCAGGCCCCTTCCTTTTGCCCCTCAGCTGCTTAAGCAGTTTTGGACTGCAACTCCCATAGACATTTGTAAAGTGTGTCCCATTATCGGATTATATTTCCTGGTGTAAACCATGGTGTTTTGGACTCTAACTCCCACTATTCCTAACAGCCTCAGGCCCCTTCCTTTTGCCCCTCAGCTGCTTAAGCAGTTTTGGACTGCAACTCCCATAGACATTTGTAAAGTGTGTCCCATTATCGGATTATATTTCCTGGTGTAAACCATGGTGTTTTGGACTCCAACTCCCACTATTCCTAACAGCCTCAGGCCCCTTCCTTTTGCCCCTCAGCCGCTTAAGCAGTTTTGGACTGCAACTCCCATAGACATTTGTAAAGTGTGTCCCATTATCGGATTATATTTCCTGGTGTAAACCATGGTGTTTTGGACTCCAACTCCCACCATTCCTAACAGCCTCAGGCCCCTTCCTTTTGCCCCTCAGCCGCTTAAGCAGTTTTGGACTGCAACTCCCATAGACATTTCTAAAGTGTGTCCCATTATCGGATTATATTTCCTGGTGTAAACCATGGTGTTTTGGACTCCAACTCCCACCATTCCTAACAGCCTCAGGCCCCTTCCTTTTGCCCCTCAGCCGCTTAAGCAGTTTTGGACTGCAACTCCCATAGACATTTCTAAAGTGTGTCCCATTATCGGATTATATTTCCTGGTGTAAACCATGGTGTTTTGGACTCCAACTCCCACCATTCCTAACAGCCTCAGGCCCCTTCCTTTTGCCCCTCAGCCGCTTAAGCAGTTTTGGACTGCAACTCCCATAGACATTTCTAAAGTGTGTCCCATTATCGGATTATATTTCCTGGTGTAAACCATGGTGTTTTGGACTCCAACTCCCACTATTCCTAACAGCCTCAGGCCCCTTCCTTTTGCCCCTCAGCCGCTTAAGCAGTTTTGGACTGCAACTCCCATAGACATTTGTAAAGTGTGTCCCATTATCGGATTATATTTCCTGGTGTAAACCATGGTGTTTTGGACTCTAACTCCCACTATTCCTAACAGCCTCAGGCCCCTTCCTTTTGCCCCTCAGCCGCTTAAGCAGTTTTGGACTGCAACTCCCATAGACATTTGTAAAGTGTGTCCCATTATCGGATTATATTTCCTGGTGTAAACCATGGTGTTTTGGACTCTAACTCCCACTATTTCTAACAGCCTCAGGCCCCTTCCTTTTGCCCCTCAGCTGCTTAAGCAGTTTTGGACTGCAACTCCCATAGACATTTGTAAAGTGTGTCCCATTATCGGATTATATTTCCTGGTGTAAACCATGGTGTTTTGGACTCTAACTCCCACTATTCCTAACAGCCTCAGGCCCCTTCCTTTTGCCCCTCAGCTGCTTAAGCAGTTTTGGACTGCAACTCCCATAGACATTTGTAAAGTGTGTCCCATTATCGGATTATATTTCCTGGTGTAAACCATGGTGTTTTGGACTCCAACTCCCACTATTCCTAACAGCCTCAGGCCCCTTCCTTTTGCCCCTCAGCCGCTTAAGCAGTTTTGGACTGCAACTCCCATAGACATTTGTAAAGTGTGTCCCATTATCGGATTATATTTCCTGGTGTAAACCATGGTGTTTTGGACTCCAACTCCCACCATTCCTAACAGCCTCAGGCCCCTTCCTTTTGCCCCTCAGCCGCTTAAGCAGTTTTGGACTGCAACTCCCATAGACATTTCTAAAGTGTGTCCCATTATCGGATTATATTTCCTGGTGTAAACCATGGTGTTTTGGACTCCAACTCCCACCATTCCTAACAGCCTCAGGCCCCTTCCTTTTGCCCCTCAGCCGCTTAAGCAGTTTTGGACTGCAACTCCCATAGACATTTCTAAAGTGTGTCCCATTATCGGATTATATTTCCTGGTGTAAACCATGGTGTTTTGGACTCCAACTCCCACCATTCCTAACAGCCTCAGGCCCCTTCCTTTTGCCCCTCAGCCGCTTAAGCAGTTTTGGACTGCAACTCCCATAGACATTTCTAAAGTGTGTCCCATTATCGGATTATATTTCCTGGTGTAAACCATGGTGTTTTGGACTCCAACTCCCACCATTCCTAACAGCCTCAGGCCCCTTCCTTTTGCCCCTCAGCTGCTTAAGCAGTTTTGGACTGCAACTCCCATAGACATTTCTAAAGTGTGTCCCATTATCGGATTATATTTCCTGGTGTAAACCATGGTGTTTTGGACTCCAACTCCCACCATTCCTAACAGCCTCAGGCCCCTTCCTTTTGCCCCTCAGCCGCTTAAGCAGTTTTGGACTGCAACTCCCATAGACATTTGTAAAGTGTGTCCCATTATCGGATTATATTTCCTGGTGTAAACCATGGTGTTTTGGACTCCAACTCCCACCATTCCTAACAGCCTCAGGCCCCTTCCTTTTGCCCCTCAGCCGCTTAAGCAGTTTTGGACTGCAACTCCCATAGACATTTCTAAAGTGTGTCCCATTATCGGATTATATTTCCTGGTGTAAACCATGGTGTTTTGGACTCCAACTCCCACCATTCCTAACAGCCTCAGGCCCCTTCCTTTTGCCCCTCAGCCGCTTAAGCAGTTTTGGACTGCAACTCCCATAGACATTTCTAAAGTGTGTCCCATTATCGGATTATATTTCCTGGTGTAAACCATGGTGTTTTGGACTCCAACTCCCACCATTCCTAACAGCCTCAGGCCCCTTCCTTTTGCCCCTCAGCCGCTTAAGCAGTTTTGGACTGCAACTCCCATAGACATTTCTAAAGTGTGTCCCATTATCGGATTATATTTCCTGGTGTAAACCATGGTGTTTTGGACTCCAACTCCCACCATTCCTAACAGCCTCAGGCCCCTTCCTTTTGCCCCTCAGCCGCTTAAGCAGTTTTGGACTGCAACTCCCATAGACATTTGTAAAGTGTGTCCCATTATCGGATTATATTTCCTGGTGTAAACCATGGTGTTTTGGACTCCAACTCCCACCATTCCTAACAGCCTCAGGCCCCTTCCTTTTGCCCCTCAGCCGCTTAAGCAGTTTTGGACTGCAACTCCCATAGACATTTCTAAAGTGTGTCCCATTATCGGATTATATTTCCTGGTGTAAACCATGGTGTTTTGGACTCCAACTCCCACCATTCCTAACAGCCTCAGGCCCCTTCCTTTTGCCCCTCAGCTGCTTAAGCAGTTTTGGACTGCAACTCCCATAGACATTTCTAAAGTGTGTCCCATTATCGGATTATATTTCCTGGTGTAAACCATGGTGTTTTGGACTCCAACTCCCACCATTCCTAACAGCCTCAGGCCCCTTCCTTTTGCCCCTCAGCCGCTTAAGCAGTTTTGGACTGCAACTCCCATAGACATTTCTAAAGTGTGTCCCATTATCGGATTATATTTCCTGGTGTAAACCATGGTGTTTTGGACTCCAACTCCCACCATTCCTAACAGCCTCAGGCCCCTTCCTTTTGCCCCTCAGCCGCTTAAGCGGCTGAGGGGCAAAAGGAAAGGGCCTGAGGCTGTTAGGAATGGTGGGAGTTGGAGTCCAAAACACCCGGAGGGAATTCCCAGGTTTGTCCATGCCTGTGATAGAGTGTGTCGCATTGCGACTGTGCATTGTGAAATTTTGTCAGGAGACGTGACAGGCTGTGGTTTGCAACAACCAACGAGCCATGTCACCTGCAAATTTCTTTTTAATTGATCGACTGATCCAGTTATAGATAAGCTTCTTCATTGCTGGATAATATGGCATCCAAGCACAGCAAGAAAGCATTGTTTTGATGGGGGGAGGACTATGGAAAGCCTGGGCCTGGCTCATGGCTCCCGGGTTCAAGAGGGGAAGGAGAGCCTGGAAAGACCCCAAAGGCAGGAGGCCGAGGATTGCCAGTCCCTCCGGCATTCTGACCACTGTCTCCACAAAGCCCAGCAAAAGCCTCTGGTGCAACGAAACGGGTGCGTCCAGCCACATCATCCCATGGATTGGAGATGCCAGCTTGGGGCGCAAAACTGTGACAAGACCACAGCATCTCCACCCAAAGCTCCTCAGGAGGACCCAGACCGAAGACAAGCACGGACTCTACCGGGAGGAACAGCATCAGGATTTTTCAGGATGAGCAGAGAGGAATCGGGACACAAATCAAGAAGGAGAAAGATGAGTGCAGGAATGGCCACCTGTCAAGGGTGCTTTGATTGTGTTTTTCCTGCATGGCAAGGGGTTGGACTAGATGGCCCATGCGGTCTCTTCCAACGTCATGATTCTATTCCTAATCTGGGTCATTATTTATTTATTTATTTACAGTATTTATATCCCGCCCTTCTTTCTCACCCCGAAGGGGACTCAGGGCGGATCACAATGAACACATATATATGGCAAACATTCGATGCCAACAGACAAACAACATACATTAGACAGACTCAGAGGCATTTTTAACATTTTTCCAGCTTCACGATTCCGGCCACAGGGGGAGCTGTTGCTTCACCGTCCAGGAGTGGCTGTACTTCCTCATTCCTTTCCTCGTGTTTTGCTGGCAGTTTTATGGTGTTGTAAATTAGCCTCCCGCATAAAGCGTCCCTAAATTTCCCTAATTTATTTTATTTTATTTATTTACAGCATTTGTAATTGATTATTATTATATTATATTATATTATATTATATTATTATATTATTAATTGACAGGTGCAACTGTCTTTCAGGGCTACATAGGTCAACAGCAAGCCGGGGCTATTAATGGTCGGAGGCTTAACCCGACCCGGGCTTCGAACTCCTGACCTCTTGGTCAGTAGTGATTTATAGCAGCTGGTTACTAGCCAGCTGCGCCACAGCCCGGCCCTCAAAAATCTGCTTCCCAACCAGCTCCTGAAAACATATAGAAAGACAGCTGCTCTCAACGCTTTAGGACCTCATCATATGAGAGCATCTATCCATTTTAGGAGCCCTGGTGGCGCAGTGTGTTAAAGCGCTGAGCTGCTCAACTTGCAGACGGAAAGGTCGCAGGTTCAAATCCGGGGAGTGGAGTGAGCACCCGCTGTTAGCTCCAGCTTCTGCAAACCTAGCAGTTTGAAAACATGCCAATGTGAGTAGATCAATAGGTACCGCTCTGGTGGGAAGGTAACGGCGCTCCATGCAGTCGTGCCGACAATGCCGGCTCTTTGGCTTAGAAATGGAGATGAGCACCAACCCCCAGAGTCGGACATGACTGGACTTAACGTCAGGGGAAACCTTTATCTTTTTTTATCCATTTTAAATCTGGTTGCTTCCTCCTGCAGAATTCTGGGGTTTGTAGTTTAGGGAGAGACCTTAAAAGAGCCAGAGATGTCCTGCGCCTCACTAAACTACAAATCCCATAATTCTGTAGGAGGCAGCAACTGGACTTAAAGTGGGTAGATGCTCTACTGTGAGTCCTTAACACGGAAAGAATGCTCTACCCTATACTTGAGCCCAAGCTCATGTGATGAACACAGTGGGTTACCTCTTCTGAAGTGTAGGACTCCATGGAAAGTAATAAACCTGATGAAGTGGTTTGTGATGCCCAGGTGAGAGTCAGACAGGGCACAGGTGAGTGAGTGAGTGAGTGAGTGAGTGAGTGAGTGCCTTCCAGGGCTGGAGCAAGGACAGCACTGCCCCCTTGTGGCTCCTGATGCAACATGTGCAGCACAAACCTCTCCACTGCAGGACCCATCTCCACCGTTCCCTGCACCAGTGGGGTTCTATGATGGGCTACTACCTTTCACTTCGCTTAGGCAATCCCTCATTGTCCGAGTTGTTGGGAATCACCCTGGAGGACGCAAGTCTAGATGTAGTCAGATAGATGATAGAGTTAGATGGAGGGAATCCTTTCCCTGTTTCCAAAGCATGCCGAGACAGGCTTTACTGTGTTTCCCTCTATCCTGTTTATGTCACATCCCTTACTTTGAAGTTAGTAGAAATGTGAATCTTTAGGGACACTAACTTCCCATTGGTCAGAATGTCTTTTATGGCCCCAATAAACTGGACCATGAGGTTGGAACCATTTTGGTTCTCTCTTCTCCCTTTGTTCTTCAAGCTAACAACACGTCCTGCCATCTCTCCTGGCAAGATGTAACTATTTAGATGTTTCTTATTTTTCCCTTCTTATTTTTCCTTAGAAACCAGTCTAGAGTAGACTAGACAGCTCCCACGCTTTTCTATCTACAATGGAGTTCTTTTTACCTGAATAAATACTTTTTGAACTTTTACTGAGACTCTGCCCTCCATTGCCATCCTAAGCTGAAAGGCTTCTCTTTGCTCACCCCGTGTAAGTCACTGTTGGATTTGAAAGCTTTTGCTTTTGCTACTCTGCTCATTTTTGGTGGAATCTCCCCCAGAGAGGGTTCAATTGAGTCTAACCGCTCAGAGATTACCACAACACGAGTATGATGGCCTTCTTGGAAGATGCCTGTGTGTGTGTGTGTGTGTTTTTTAATGTGTGAAGGTCGGTTGCACAGCCAATCAACACACAGTCTTCACAACGTGACGGTGGCTTCTCAATCTGTTGCAGCCTTCTTCCGCCTCTCACCCATTGTAACTTTTGCTATTGCAAGTTGATGGTAGAAGAAATAGCAATACAAGGGAGGCATTCCCTTTGGGTCCTTTCCAGGTCCTCCAGCGTGACTCGATGGCATGCTCCTGCTTGAGGCTGACCATACATTGACCCATACAATTGGAGGGCCATACAGTCGGACTCCCCTTCTGCCATGCAGAAAAGCCCCCCCCCCCCCCCCAACCCATGGCCATCCAACCTTTTGGGAAACGGAAATCTCCATCAACTTCTGGAGGTTTTATGATCTTTGGAAAGGCATGACCTTGATGGAAGTCATAACATTTTGAAAAATGCCAGAACCTGTTGAGAAAATGGCATTCCTCAGCTGTTAGACTGATGCACCTAAGGGGCTCTTTGAACTATTAGGGACAAAGATATGCCAATGCACCAAACACATACACACATATACAGCAGAGTTTCAGAAGTGTTCTTTCATTTGCCCAAAAACATCTCTCCCTTAAAATATATGTGCCTTTAATTCATGCTCTCAAGAGACCAAAATAAGCAGACTTCTTTAAAAGTAACATAGTTGGTTTACTCACAAACTTCATGTATTCAGCATACAGGTACTTTGCTCATCAGTCCAGTTACAGATAGGAGTTTAAGTAGTTTCTCTGTGCAGGTAACACAGGGCATCTTTCTTAGAAAGTCTAATGGCTTTGACACAGCATTCTGTTCCTCCTGACTTCTAAAAGCATACATCTGTTTCCACTGAAGTCTCTAAGCAGACTGTTTCTAAAATAGAGTCAGAGTCCCGAACAAGCCCAGATCTGATCCCATGGTCTGCAGACCCTCCCACATCAAAGAGCTAAGGAAAACGGCACACCAATACACACATATACAATGCAGTAAGCAATCTGAATGATATACACATAACAAATGACTAGTATAGGAGGCTTGTAGAAGGTTGCTATTTCCAACGTCCAAAGTAGGAGAAACCACCACACTTCCAGTTGGTCCTGTTTTGCACCCCAGAATAAACCAGTGGGCCCAGTGGTGTCTCCTCCCAGCATCCCGCCATGCATTGATCAAGGGTTCACCACCACCATCTTCTCCCCACCTCCTCCCAGCACCACCACCCCAGAACCCACCCTCCAGTCTCCATGCACCAACCGCAGCAGTGATGAAAGAAGAGGCGTTCTTCTCCGTCTCCATCTGGGATCACATGCGTTCTCCATCATCACCACCATCACCACCACCATCATCATCATCTGCCTCTTCAGCATTTTCGGCAGCATCATAGTCATCATCAGCCTCTTCAGCTTCATGCTCCTCAGCTTCATCATCATCATCCTCATCCTCATCTTCTTCTTCTTCCTCTTCATATTCTGGCATTTTGGTGGGTCTTTCTCCTGGCAATGGGCTGGCAGGTCCTAGATCTACTATTTCAGCCGTTTCTCCCTTGAAATCTGCCATTTCTCCGGTTCTTTGCTTCTCTCCAGAACCACCGTTGCCTATCTGCCCTGAGCTGGACTTTGGCTTCACAACCACATCAATAGATATGGACTTCTGGTCAGGTTCAGGCATTTCGTTAGCGATGAACCTTGGCTCCTCAGAGACTGCATTGTCCTGGGCAAGAGCCCCTGATGGCTTTGCGGAGATTTCTGAAGATGGAAAAGAGAATGGAAAATGGACAGCGTCGGGATCCCTATTCCAAGTCTTCACAGAATAGGGAGAGGCCACAGAGGTCATCCAGCCCACCCTCCACCGTGGATGAACCTAATGTTGGAGTTTGGCATCCAAACTTGGCTTAATGTGGATCTGCACTGCAGAACAAATTCAGTTTGGACCCACTTCAACTGCCATGACTCAATGCTATAGAACGTGGGGAGTGAGGGACCAGCAGTTTTGGGCAGAGAAGACCTTGGGAAACTACAACTCCCATGAGATTTTTGGGCTGTATGGCCACGTTCCAGTAGCATTCTCTTCTAATGTTTCGTCTGCATCTGTGACTGGCATCTTAAAAGATTCGAACCTCTGAGGATGCCAGCCACAGATGCAGGAGAAAGGTTAGGAGAGAATGCTGCTGGAGAGAATGCCATACAGCCCAAAGTCGGGGTCCAAAACACCTGGAGGGAGGGCCCAAGTTTGCTCGTGCCTGGCATAGACCTTTGACCATGTTGGTGACCCTTCTCTGGACCTCTTCCCTCTTGACCACATCCCCCTTGAATCATATCTGCCCAGAACTGGACGTAGGACTATCATCCCAGATCTGACCAACGCAGAAGCGAGTGGGGCGAGGACTACCCTCAGCCTAGAGTTGCATTGGGTTTGTCACCCGGCTCCTGCAGCTCCCTCTACTCACGGTTGTGTGGTGCGGCCAGAAGAACGTTCCAGAGGACGCAAGAGCCCATCAGGAGCCAGAGGTGAGAGGGGACCATGGTGGCGTTGGTGTCGAACGAAGCCCCACAAATGCCAGGCAGGGCCAAGCCACGCTGGTATATAAATGGTCCCTGGGTGGAATCTCTATGGGAGTGGTGGAAATAACTCATAGAGAGGTGTCTCACTCCATAATCCACCTTGGATTAGATCAATGACTGAGTCTCCGCAATACGTCTTTATTCTTTCCACTCCACCAATATCCATCAATCAATGCCCTTATTGTACATAGACAACCAGATCTTAATGTGCATATTAGCAGAGGCTGGGTTCAATTACGGATAAATACACCCCTCTAAACCAAGCCTAGTTTCACAAAAGCCTGACGTTTGGACAATAGCCATTAAAATGACTAAAGTTCAGAATGAGGGCCTTCTTGGACTTGGATGTTTTGGTTGGCCTTTGGTGAGACAAGCATCAGATAGCTTACCCCATACACTATTGTCCAGTATTTATTAGGTCCCTATTTTATTATCTATGCATTTTATCTCATCGTTATATTCTTGCATAGATGTTTCCATTCCTCCACTTATGTAGATGACAGAATTGTATGTGGTGGTTGACTGATATTATCAACTATTATAATACCTTTGTTTTATATTGTACTTTGCTTTTATCTTGTTATATTGTGAATTGCATGTATGAATTGTTGCATTGGTCAGACCACACCTGGAGTCACACTGGGTCCAATTTTGGGCACCGCAGTTGAAGGGAGATGTTGACAAGCTGGAAAGCGTCCAGAGGAGGGCAACTAAAATGATGAAGGGTCTGGAGAACAAGCCCTATGAGGAGCGGCTTAAAGAGCTGGGCATGTTTAGCCTGCAGAAGAGAAGGCTGAGAGGAGACATGATAGCCATGTATAAATATGTGAGGGGAAGTCATAGGGAGGAGGGAGGGAGCTTCTTGGATGAGGAACAATAGCTTCAAACTACAGGAAAGGAGATTCCACCTGAACATCAGGAAGAACTTCCTCACTGTGAGAAAGAGCTTTTCAGCAGTGGAACTCTCTCTCTGCCCCAGACTGTGGTGGAGGCTCCTTCTTTGGAGGCTATTAAGCAGGGGCTGGATGGCCATCTGTTGGGGGTGCTTTGATTGAGATTTTCCTGCTTCTTGGCAGGGGGTTGGACTGGGTGGCCCATGAGGTCTCTTCCAACTCTACGATTCTATGATTCTATGTTGTTTTTATCTGATTATGCTGTCCGGGCTCTGCCCCATGTAAGCTGACCTGAGTCCCCTTGGGGAGATGGTGGCAGGGTATAAATAAAGTATTATTATTATTATTGTATGACACAGCAAACAAGATAGATATGCTGGATTTCATTTCACAAAATCACAAGTCGAACACTTCCCAAGTGTCTAGGACTGTGTGATGTATTTTCGGATGATGCGTGCAGATCCCAGTCGGGTGGCCTTTTGCAGTTGGCAGATCGTAATTTTGTCAATGTCTATTGTTTCCAAATGCCGGCTGAGATCTTTTGGCACGGCACCCCATGTGCCGATCACCACCGGGACCACTTGCACTGGTTTCTGCCAGAGTCTTTGAAGTTCAATCTTGAGGTCCTGAAAGCGGCTGAGTTTTTCCTGTTGTTTGTCGTCAATGCGACTGTCACCTGGGGTGGCAACATCAATGATCCAAACCTTTTTCTTTTCCACAACTGTGATGTCTGGTGTGCTTGTTCCAGAACTTTGTCAGTCTGGATTCAGAAGTCCCACAGTATCTTTGCGTGCTCATTTTCCAATACTTTTGCAGGTTTGTGATCCCACCAGTTCTTTGCTGCTGGGAGGTGGGACTTGAGGCATAAGTTCCAATGAATCATTTGGGCCACATAGTTGTGCCTCTGTTTGTAGTCTGTCTGTGTGATTTTCTTACAGCAGCTGAGGATATGATCCATGGTTTCGTCAGTTTCCTTGCACTGTCTGCATTTTGGGTTATCAGATGATTTTTGGATCTTGGCCTGAATTGCCTTTGTTCTGATGGCTTTCTCCTGGGCTGCAAGGATCAGGCCTTCTGTCTCCTTCTTCAGAGTCCCATTTGTGAGCCAGAGCCAGGTCCTCTCCTTGTCAGCTTTTCCTTCAATTTTGTCAAGGAACAAAATTTATTATTATTATTATTATTATTGACAGAATAGGAACACTCATTTGTTTTATTGATGACACGATTGAGAGGAAACTGAGGAGTAAGGTTTGGAAACGCTTCTTGTGCTTGACCGTTTCCATTGATCTGACCACATTGTCACATGCTTTGAGATATTAGCTGGAAACCCATCACTGCATTGCATGTGAGGCAGTTCCCTTAGTCCGGGCATGGGCCAACTTCAGCCCTCCGGGTGTTTTGGCTTCAACTCCCACCATTCCTAATGCACAAACTGAGTTTCCCTTTCCCTGAAATCCAAAGGCTCTAAGGACCAAAATGTTTTGCTGGTGACACATCCAAGGACCCTCGATGTCTTTCCTCAAGAAGCTCTCCCTTGAAATTTGGGAGGCACGCCTCTCTTGGGCCTGACAAAACAAAAGCAGGTTCAAGCCGGAGCAATCGGTTCATAAGGAGATCTCTGCCACAAGTGAGGCAAAAATACAGGAATTGATTTCATTAAAAGGTGCCACATGCAGCCCTGTTTAGAAGAGAAATCCCTTTAAAGGGGAATGGTTGAGTTAATGTAGACTTAATATTACAATAGAATAGAATAACTTTATTGTCATTATACATCGTACAGCAAAATTAAATGCCACCCCAATCACATTACATACGTACAATTACAAAACAAAGCACACATCCTTCCACATAGATAACACCATTTAACATGATTTTTGTCCCTGAGTTATAGATCTCATTTTCTATATTATAAAAACATGCGAAAAGTTTATTAAACTACAAAAACCCCTGATCCCAAGCCTTTTGGAAAAGGAAGGGTTAACCTGCCATAGTCAGCAAACACAATAATAATAATAATAATAATAATAATAATAATAATAATAATAATATTAACCCTAACAGCAAAAATACTGTGGGACTTCCGAATCCAGACTGACAAAGTTCTGGAACACAACACACCAGACATCACAGTTGTGGAAAAGAAAAAGGTTTGGATCATTGATGTCGCTATCCCAGGTGAAAAACAACAGGAAAAACTCAGCCGCTATCAGGACCTCAAGATTGAACTTCAAAGACTCTGGCAGAAACCAGTGCAGGTGGTCCCGGTGGTGATGGGCACATGGGGTGCCGTGCCAAAAGATCCCAGCCGGCATTTGGAAACAATAGACATTGACAAAATTACGATCTGCCAGCTGCAAAAGGCCACCCTACTGGGATCTGCACGCATCATCCGAAAATACATCACACAGTCCTAGACACTTGGGAAATGTTCGACTTGTGATTTTGTGATATGAAATCCAGCATATCTATCTTGTTTGCTGTGTCATAATAAAATAATAATAAACTTTATTTATACCCCACCACCATCTCCCCAACGGGGACTCGGGGCGGCTTCCATGGGGCCATGCCCAAAACAATACAATATAAACAGCATATAAAAGAACAACACATCACAGCACAATAAGCAATACAAGAAGTCTCCTATACAAAGATAGTTTTCTCTTTTGGGAGGATAACGTGATCCATCAACGGATGGCCCAAACTAAGCCCATGAATCTCAACAGGGAGAAATGTAATGACTGTAATTACCTGGGCATGGGCCCATGTAAGCCGCCCCGAGTCCCCTCGGGGAGATGGAGGCAGGGTATAAAATTAAAGTAGTAGTAGTAGTAATTATTATTATAATTACAGTATTATTATTATTATTATTGCATAGATGCATAGATCCCAGCGGAATTAAGTCCCTCGTGCAAAGCTCCCATGATCAATCCGACAGACATGCAGAGTTCGAAGGCAGAGCCGGAGATTGTGCATTGCTCCATTGGCCAAAGAAGGACGTCAAGGGAAGAAACCCCAAGGCTGACACAGTCACAGGCATGGCCATTTTATAGACATTTGAGAGAACAGATTGGTGTGATCTTCAGTCTTATGGGTTCACACTACATTGTAGTTTGTGATTCATGTGCATCCTCCAGAGCTCCCTGCAGCAGCAACAGAGACTGACCAGCGGTCTCCAGTGATTGACCGTAGGGTGGAAACTATTATGCATTTTATTGGAAGGATTCTTGAGCCTGTCTTCTGTATCCTGCCAGGCCCCGGGAGCTAATTCACATAGAAAGTGATTACTTTAGGAGAAATATTGTTGGCTGCTTGATATTGGCTGACAAAGGCTTCCTGGATTGAACAAGGGGTCGTTATTCTGGGGTGAGGGGCTTGGTCAGTTGAGTGGAGTGCGGGCTCCGGATGCTCAATCCCAACACATACCTGCCCATCTGCACTCCAGTCTCTAACCTGTGCTGGGGCTTTGGATTCATTGAGAGTGAGAAAGCGAGGAGGGGGCTGACAGTCCTGCTCACCTGGCTTCCAAAATTGACCAGGGTAACGATAGGTCATTCCTGAATCTGGGAACTTGGGGGGTGGGGGTGTCTCAGTATCAGGCAATATGGGAACAGCCCAAGGGGCTTCGAGAACTGACATGACTCCACAGTGTGATGCAGCAACCCAAAAAGCCAATGCAATTCAAGGTTGCGTGAGGTGACTAGTCCCCAGATCGAGGGAAGTCTTGGTGGCCTTCTCTTCTTCTGCTTTGGTCAGGCCTCTTGACCTGGAATAACGGCTCAGTGTCCAGTTCAGGGCAAAGCAAATTGAGATGGGCAAGATGGAAGGGGTCCAGGGAAGGGCCACCAAAAGGGTCAAAGGCATGGAAGCCACGAATCCCCCCGAGGAGCAGCAGAGGCCGTGAAAGGAAACGTTCAGCTTGGAGGAGAGAGGCTGGAGGGGGACACGAAGGCCATGCTGGACGGTGTGAAGGGATGTCATGGAGGACGGGACATGGATTCAAATGGTAGGAAAGGGGATTCCAGCTGAACCTTAGGAAGACGGTGGGATCTGCCGCTGCTGCCGCTGCCTGGGAATCAGGTGCAGCCTCCTTCTCTGGACGCAAGTCTTTGAGGCAGAGGCTAGATGGCCATCTGTTGGGAGTGCTTTGATTGTGTTGTATTGCATGGCAAAGGGGGTTTGGGTGGCCCTTGCTGTCTCTTGGCTTCCCTACTGGAAGGCACAGCCAGGTCTCCCAGTTTCCACCCCTTGAGTGACCCCAAAGCCACAGTACAGGAAATTGCTTTGGCTGCAGAGTCACGGTGCCAGTTGCACCACCTCCTGCCTTCATTTCCACAGAGTCATGCGCAGGTGGCAATGCAATCTCCCTGGCATCCGGCTGGCCTTGTGCCACCCGGTGCCTGATCCTCTTCCTGCCCAGGAAGGGCCCACGTCTTGCCCAATCCTCCAGGTGCGACTGCAGGGAAGAACGGAGGAGGAAGTGGCCTCTTTCTTGCCTCCATCGCTACGTGCCACTGGTCAAGGAAGAGACTTCTGCATACTTGTGCCTCCTACTCGAGACCTTGTGCAGACCTGCTGGCATTCATCTGCACTTAGTATGATTAATTATCAGCATTACCTTGATCCCTACCCTGCCATTTGCCCCAAAACTGAAACCCATGGCAGCTTGTAAATGGAAACAAGTGCAGTATTCATGCAATAAGTCAACACTGCAAACCATCCCTGCCAAAAAAAAAAAAGTGTGTGTGTGTGTGTGAATAAAAACACCTCTCCAGGAATCTGCTTCACCTAAGTGTGACTCTATGGTCAATTTCTGCTAGATGCCAACTGTCGAATGAAACAAACAAGACATTTACAAATACAATTACAATAATAGTTTAAATAAACACTCTTCAAAGAGACAATGGTGTTAGTTTGTTAAAGGTCAAGTATCCCTGATCCAAAGTGCTGCAGAGGTGTCCTGAATCCTCCTTTTTTGAATACATATATTTGCAGATGTGCACACAATAGTATTTGGAGATGTGAAATTCACTGATTTTTCATATGCACCTTATATCTATAGCCGGAAGGTAAATTTTTACATAATTTTGTGCATGGAATAGAGTTGTTTGGTGTTCACTGAACTATGAGAAAGCATAACAGCCCCACTGTTACGAGACTCACCCTTTTGCACAAATTGGACTTGCTCAACAATCTTATCATGAACTGGGTTGCTGTGAGTTTTCTGGGCTGTATGGCCATGTTCCAGAAGCATTCTTTCCTGATGTTCCAGAGTCCTCACTGGACTCTGAGGCAGAGAGTTCCACTGCTGAACAGCTCTCCTTACAGCCAGGAAGTTCTTCCTAATAATGTTCAGGTGGAATGTCCTTCCTTCCCTGCCATTTGAACCCAGGGCTCCATTGAATCCCACTCTCCAGGGCAGCAAGAAACAAGCAAGCTCCTTCTTAAAGATCCGGCTTGGTGAAATAAGGAATGGAATTTGAACATGGCTTTTAACCTGTTTTAACTTTGCTTTTATTAATATTGTGTAATTTGTCATTATTGGCTTTTTTTTTGTTGAATGTCCTGTACTGTCTATTTGAATTGTTTACGTTGTTGTTGAATTTTATGGCACTGATGTTTGCCTTTGATGTTGTGAGCCACCCTGAGTCCCCACAGAGAGATGGGGCCGAACAGAAATAAAGCCTTGCTTGCTTACTTACTTCTTCCTTCCTTCCTTCCACACATTTATACACGGCTCCTCTCATGTCCCCTCTCTACCTTCTCTTCTGCAGGATAAACGTACATGCTCAGAGGTCAGGTGCCAAGCCTGTAGCCAAGGGGGCTGTTGAGGGGTTCAAACCACTCCCCAAATTTTTCAGGTTTTAAGTAAAAACAACCTGGTTTACTCATGCATTTTTACTGGTTAATCAAATCCCGATGACATGTCAACGAGAAGCAAAAATTAGAGTCCCTCCAGAACTGCAAGCACGATCTCAACAAAATTCTGATTATTCACACCAGGGGTCCCCAAACTAAGGCCCGGCGGCTGGATGCGGCCCTCCAGGTCATTTACCTGACCCCTGCCCTCAGTTTTATAACATAATATCTTAATATCATTTTTATAATATAATATTGATAATAATATTATAATGTTATACAATAGAATACTAATAATAATACCATATAATAATATTAATTATATGTTATATATTACATATAATATTACAGTATAGTGGTATAGTTCAATATAGTAATATATAACGCTAATATTGTGCTATGCTAATAATATATCGTGTGTACATACAGCTGCTCTGAGTCCCCTTCGGGGTGAGAAGGGCGGGATATAAATGTAGTAAATAAATGTAGTAAATGAATAAATAAATAAATTTAGACTTAGGCTCGCCCAAAGTCTGAAATGACTTGAAGGCACAACAACAACAATCCTAATTAACCTGACTATCTCATTGGCCAGAAGCAGGCCCACACTTCCCATTGAAATCCTGATAGGTTTATGTTGGTTACAATTGTTTTCATTTTTAAATACTGTATTGTTCTTTCGTTGTTGTTGTTGTTTTGCACTACAAATAAGACATGTGCAGTGTGCATAGGAATTTGTTTGTATTTTTTTTTCAAATGATAATTCGGCCCCTCCACAGTCTGAAGGATTGTGGACCGGCCCTTTGCTTTAAAAGTTTGAGGACCCCTGATTCACACTGTCATTACCGACCTTTCTACCAAGTTACTTTGCAATACCTGACATAATGGGAGTGACCAAGTTGGCCGACCTGCAGCTGGCAGGCAAAGCCTAATGTGTGGGGTGGGGTAGGGGTGGGGGGGATTTGACCTGGACTGCAGGTGAAAACTGTGGTTAAGTGGCTGGGGGTGAAAAGGAAGGGGCCTGAGGATGCCTGCCATAGATGTGGGCGAAATGTCAGGAGAGAATGCTGCTTCTGGAACATGGCCATGCAGCCCGGAAAACACACAACAATCCTGTGATCCCGGCCATGAAAGCCTCCAACAACACAATAAAATAAACAAACAAATGTTGTATCGTTCTCCTCGCCTCAGGTTCTACAGTAGAGTCTCACTTATCCAACATAAACAGGCCGGCAGAATGTTGGATAAGCGAATATCTTGGATAATAAGGAGGGATTAAGGAAACGCCTATTAAACATCAAATTAGGTTATGATTTTACAAATTAAGCACCAAAACATCATGTTATACAACAGATTAGACAGAAAAAGTTGTTTAATATGCAGTAATGCTATGTAGTAATTACTGTATTTATGAATTTAGCACCCAAATATCAATGATGTATTGAAAACATTGACTACAAAAATGTGTTGCATAATTCAGAACGTTGGATAAGCGAGACTCTACTGTATATTAACCTTCCTTTTTCTCTTTTCTTTTCCTTTTTTTTATTACTATTATATTATTATTGTATTATAGAAGAAATCTTAATAAAAAGTATATATATATATATATATATATAAATAAAAGAAAGAATAAATAAATAAGGTTGTTGTGTGTTTTCTAGGTGGCTTGGCCATGTTCCAGAAGCAGCACTCCCTCCTGACGTTTCGCCCACATCTATGGCAGGCATCCTCAGGCCCTTTCCTTTTCACCCCCAGCCGCTTAAGCGGCTGGGGGTGAAAAGGAAAGGGCCTGAGGATGCCTGCCATAGATGTGGGCGAAACGTCAGGAGAGAATGCTGCTTCTGAAACATGGCCATACACCCCCAGATCCCGGCCATCATTCCGTATGAGGAATGTTTGGGCATTCAATTCGGGGCCTTGCTGGACAGGAGACACCGGCCTCAAAAGCCATCTCGTGGGGGGGGGGGGGGGGAGGCAATAAAGATAAATAAATTCTACCTCCATCCCGAGGCCTGGTTTCGGGCCCTGCGGTTGCTAAGCAACGGCGCCGCTTCCGGGTCCTGCCTGGCGCGGCGTGATGACGTCTCTGGGGAGGGGGGGCGTGGCTGCGCGAGGAGCGACAGGAGCGGATGGGGGCCGCCCGCGAGACCGAGCAGCCCGAGGCCCAGGCCCAGGCCGGAGAGGAAGACGAGGAGGAGGAAGGAGGAGAGGAAACAGAAGGCGGCGAGGAGGACGACGACGACGACGACGACGACGAGGAGGAGGAGGAGCTGGCGGTGAGCGGGGGGGGGGGGCGGTTGCCGGGATACGGGAGGGGGCATGAGGGGAGGGGCCTCGCCCAGTGTCCACATTGGGAGCACACAGACATTCATATATACATGGTCGAGCAGCCTCGCAGCCTCAGAGCCTGGCTGCTTCCTGCCTGGGGGAGTCCTTCCTTGGGAGGTACTCAGTGCTCATCAAGGTGATTAATTACAACATCGGGAGCACACAGACATACATATATACATGGTCGAGCAGCCTCGCAGCCTCAGAGCCTGGCTGCTTCCTGCCTGGGGGAGTCCTTCCTTGGGAGGTATTCAATGCTCATCAAGGTGATTAATTACAACGTCCACGCCTGCCTCCAGCAGACCAGGGTTCTTTCCTTTCTCCCACCCTGGACATCCTTCCAACTATAGCTATACAAACCCCACTTGCCTAGTTTCCAACAGGCCTCACAAACTCTGAACAGGGCTGCCACAAATGCGGGTGAAACGTCAGGAGAGAATGCTTCTGGAACATGGTCATACAGCCGGGAACACTCACAGCAACCCAGTGAATCCAGCCATGAAGTCCTGCCTTTGACAACACATACCCTGTTTCCCTGAAAATAAGACATCCCCAAAAAATAAGACCTAGCAGAGGTTTTGCTGAATTGCTAAATATAAGGCCTCCCCCGAAAGTAAGACCTAGCAAAGTTTTTGCTTGGAAGCATGCTCAGCACCCTCCAAACAAAACACCAGAGCTTGCAGGATCGGTAAATGTACATACGAGTTGTACATGGAAATAATGGTAATAACAAGAAATTCTTGATAGGATTCAGTTTGTCTGGTTATGCTGGTTTGTGATGACAACTACTGTACAGTATATAATAAATGTTCATTTTTTTTGTTCAACAATAAATGTGAATTCTTCTTCATGGAAAAATAAGACATCCCCTGAAAATAAGTCCTAGAGCATCTTTGGGAGCAAAAATTAATATAAGACACTGTCTTATTTTCGGGGAAACACGGTAGCTATACAAACCCCACTTGCCTAGTTTCCAGCAGGCCTCACAAACTCTGAACAGGGCTGCCACAAATGCGGGTGAAACGTGACCACATGACCTTGGAGGAGTCTACGGACAACGCCGGCTCTTCAGCTTAGAAATGGAGATGAGCACCAACCCCAAGAGTCAGACATGACTGGACTTAACATCAGGGGAAACCTTTACCTTTTATTATAATACTTATTATTATTATTATTATTATTATTATTATTAAACTTCCAAGACTATAATAATAATGTAGTAAAATTATTATTATTGATTACAGTAGAGTCTCACTTATCCAACATAAACGGGCCAGCAGAACGTTGGATAAGCGAATATGTTGGATAATAAGGAGAGATTAAGGAAAAGCCTATTAAACATCAAATTAAGTTATGATTTTACAAATTAAGCACCAAAACATCATGTTTTACAACAAATTTGACAGAAAAAGTAGTTCAATATGTAGTAATGCTATGTAGTAATTACTGTATTTACGAATTTAGCACCAAAATATCATGATACATTGAAAACATTGACTACAAAAATGCGTTGGATAATCCAGAAGCTTGGATAAGCGAGGCTTGGATAAGTGAGACTCTACTGTATTTATATTCTGCCCTTCTTTCTCACCCTGAAGGGGACTCAGTGCGGATCACATTATATACATATAGGGCAAACATTCAATGCCCATAAACACATAGAATTGAGACAGACAGATGCAGAGGCAATTTAACCTTCTCCTGAGGTGATGTTCGATTGTGGCCACAGGGGGGAGCAGCTGCGTCATCATCCACTCTGACGGCACTTCCTCATTCCAACGTCGTAGATTAGTTAAATTTGCCTCCCCACTTTATAAGAGGTACCTTATTTCCTACTTGATAGATGCAACTATCTTCCGGGTTGCTAGGTCAGCAACGAGCAGGAGCTATTTTATATATATATATATATATATATATATATATAAAAGAGTGATGGCATCACGGCAATTCACAAAACAACAAAAGTACAGCCCCCCCAACCTCCAAATTTGACAACACAACCCATCATCCACGCCTCAAGGTTGATACAACAAAAAGAAAAGAAAAATAAAGTCCTAATTAGAGGGAGAGCAATAATTTTTTTAATCCAATTGCTGCCAGTTTAGAGGGCTAATCTCTGCCCACTTGGTTGCCTAGCAACCAAGGGACAGCCAGGTTTCAGTTAGGGGACAGGCAGATTTAGGCCTCACTTAGACTTCTTCCACAGATTATCCAATTTGGACTGGATTATATGGCAGTGTAGACTCAAGGCCCTTCCACACAGCTATATAACCCATTTATAATCTTATATTATCTGCTTTGCACTGGATTATCTTGACTCCACACTGCCATATAATCCACTTCAGTGTGCATTTTATACAGCTGTGAAGAAGGGGCCTCATATAATCCAGTTCTAAGCAGACAATTTAAGATTATCAATAAACAGTAGAGTCTCACTTATCCAACGTAAACAGGCCGGCAGGATAAGTGAATATGTTGGATAATAAGAAGGGATTCAGGAAAAGCCAATTAAACATCAAATTAGGTAATCGTTATACAAATTAAGCACCAAAACATCATATTATACAACAAATTTGACAGAAAAAGTAGTTCCATGCGCAGTAATGCTATGTAGTATTCACAGTAGAGTCTCACTTATCCAACACTCGCTTATCCAACACATTTTTGTAGTCAATGCTTTCAATATATCGTGATATTTTGGTGCTAAATTCATAAATACAGTAATTACTATATAGCATTACTGTGTACTGAACTACTTTTTCTGACAAATTTGTTGTCTAACATGATGTTTTGGTGCTTAATTTGTAAAATCATAACTTAATTTGATGTTTAATAGGGTTATCCTTAATTCCTCATTATCCAACATATTCGCTTATCCAACGTTCTGCCGGCCCTTTTATGTTGGATAAGTGAGACTCTACTGTACTGTATTTACAAATTTACCACTAAAATATCACAATGAATTTAAAACACTGACTACAAAAACATTGATTATGAAAAGGCAGACTGCGTTGGATAATCCAGAACATTGTATAAGCGAATGTTGGATAAGTGAGATTCTTCTTTAATATGAAATAATTACTGGGATAGAATAATGCAGAACAATATAATCTCTAAAACCAGGACAGTAAATAAACAGGGGAATTCCAGACAGGAAACAATCGGGGCCAGCTAACACCTCCCAACAAAATATTCCCATCATCAAAGTCTGGCAAATCCTGTTTTCTCAGGGCCACAGACAGTAGAAGCACATAAAATATCGCAAACAACACCACTCTGAAAACAAGGGAATTCCAGACAGGAAACAATCAGGGCCAGCTAACACCTCCCAACAAAAAATTCACTCAGGGAGGAAACAGCCAGGCTTTAAAGCTGCAAGGCCATTACATCTTAATCATTTTTCGTAATTGCAGCATTCATACTTGCCTCCAACAAACAAAAAAAACCAATCAGAAATATTGTATATTCACAACCTTTAGGAAATAATATCCCCTGATGGCGCAGCGTGTTAAAGCGCTGAGCTGCTGAACTTCTGGACCGAAAGGCCACAGGTTTGAATTGGGGGAGCAGAGAGAGCCCCCACTGTTAGCCCCAGCTTCTGCCAACCCAGAAGTTCAAAAACATGTAAATGTGAGTGCATCAATAGGTACTGCTCCGGTGGGAAGGTAACGCTGCTCCATGCAGTCATCCCACATGACCTTGGAGGAGTCTACAGACAACGACGGCTCTTCGGCTTAGAAATGGAGATGAGCACCAACCCCCAGAGTCAGACACGACTGGACTTAATGTCTGGGGAAAACCTTTACCCTTGACCTTAACTACCACCAATTCCTCAATACTTGATTTCCCAGACCACCAGACTTCGCCACAGCAACGCGTGGCCTGGCACAGCTAGTAATATATATATAATAACAACAACAACAATAACTTTATTTGCATCCCATCCCATTTTCCCGCAGAGGATTCGGGACAGCTCACAACAAAAATGGCAGCCATTCGATGCCAGACATACACAATAAATATCTGAGTAATATAACACAAATAAACAAGATGAACAATAACAAATCAGTAAAACATAGTCAATATCATATATTGATATACAAACATGACTATAGAAATCAAGATATGCTATTGCTTGGAAAGGGCACATATGATATACATATATGTATATTACATATAATATACATATATGTATATTATATGTGCCCCTTCCAAGCATTTCCAACTCAGGGCAAGACCAAAGGAAACTTTTATCTGGGCAAGGTTTAAGTTAATACAGTTGAACCGGTGAACCGTTGTATGGATCTTTTAATTATGGCTATGACCATATTTTACTGTCTCTATTTAATTGAGGCTGTTTTAATTAATTTTATTTGTCGGCTATTATCTATTGTGTTCTGAGTGATATATTGTCATATTGTATTGCACACATTATGGCACTATTGTGTGTCATTGTGTAAGCTGCCCCGAGTCCCTATGGGAGATGAAGGCTGGATATAAATACAGTAGAGTCTCACTAATCCAAGCCTCGCTTATCCAAGCCTCTGGATAATCCAAGCCATTTTTGTAGTCAATGTTTTCAATATATCGTGATATTTTGGTGCTAAATTCGTAAATACAGTAATTACAACATAACATTACTGCGTATTGAACTACTTTTTCTGTCAAATTTGTTGTATAACATGAAGTTTTGGTGCTTAATTTGTAAAATCATAACGTAATTTGATGTTTAATAGGCTTTTCCTTTATCCCTCCTTATTATCCAAGATATTTGCTTATCCAAGCTTCTGCCAGCCTGTTTAGCTTGGATAAGTGAGACTCTACTGTAAAGCCTTATTATTATTATTATTATTATTATCTTTATTATTATGGTTTGTTTTGTTCAGAGGGAATTTGTTGTGGGTGGCTCCATCTACATTGAGCATTTAATGCAGTTTCAAAACAGTATTGAAGAAGGAAGTTGCAAACCCAGGAATTGGTTTGAGGCCCAGGTGGGGATGACACACACTGCAGAGCACTGATGTGCATTCTTTTTGTGCTCAGTGTAGATGTGGCCGGTGCGGCTGAGCATGCATGACAGCTAAAGGCAAAAAATAGTGTTTAGCAAATGGCTTAGGATTGCATTTAGTTGGGAAGGAGGACCAAGGTGAAGCCTTAGGGTGCATATACACTGCAGAATTCATGCACCTGTGGCACCACTTTTATTGCCAAGGCGCAGTGCTACAGAGCTCTGGGAGTTGTAGTTTGGTGAGACACTAGAAGTCTTTGACAGAGAAAACTTAGTAAAGGTGAAGGTTTCCCCTGACGTTAAGTCCAGTCATGTCCGACTCTGGGGGTTGGTGCTCATCTCCATTTCTAAGCCAAAGAACCAGCGTTGTCCGTAGACACCTCCAAGGTCATGTGGCCATAGGCATGACTGCATGGAGCGCCGTTACCTTCCCGCCGGAGCGGTACCTATTGATCTACTCATATTGGCATGTTTTCAAACTGCTAGGTTGGCAGGAGCTGGAGCTAACAGCAGGCGCTCACGCCGCTCCCGGGGTTTGAACCAGGGACCTTTCGGTCTACAAGTGCAGCAGCTCAGCGGTTTAACACACTGCGCCACTGGGGGCTCCTTAAGAAAACTTAAGGCCCTATAAAGCGACAACTCCCAGAACTCCATAGCATGAAAGAGGTATCAGTGTGCTTTCATTCTGCAATGTGGATGCACCCGGATAATGACCCACTGGCTCCCGGTTTCTTTCCAGAGTCCCTGGAACATCATGATCAAGCACCGGCTGGTCCAGCGGCGCGGGCGGCGCTCCCAGATGATGACCAGGTACAGAGCCCCCCCTCCCCTCCCCTCCCCTCCCCTCCCTCCTTTCCGCAGGAGGCATCAAGGTCCGGCCACTGACCGCTTGCCCTCTCCTCCTTCAGCTTCACAGACCCCGTTGTTTCCATGGACCTGCTGCGAGCTGTCCTGCAGCCCACCATCAACGAGGAGATCCAGGCCGTCTTTGGGAAGTACATGAAGGTGTGCAAATGGGGCCCGTGGGACTGGGGGGGCTCCCCCCTCAAGGGGTCACCAGGGGCAGGAAGCCAAAGAAGCCCCTCCTCTCTCCATCCCTCCCTGTCCATCCCTCTGGCCCTGGTGGCACCAGGGACACTCAAGACACTCAGGCCCCTTCCACACTGACCTCCAGATCCTGGGTTAGAGGGCAGTGTAGCCCCCGCCTCAGTCTAGAGGGTCCCCTTTGGGAAGACCCTGTGGGGCCAGAGGAAAGGCTCCTCGGCGGGCCCTTCCTCAACCGGTGCCCCGTTCCCAAGTTCTTCCAGAAGGCGGCAGGGAACGTGCGGGAGAACACGGGAGAAGACCTGGACACGGAGCAGCTCATCCACGAGACGTGCCGGAACTGCCTGGAGCAGGTATGTGCTGCCCAGAAGGGGTCCGGTCTCTAGGGCAGGCCTTGGGACCCTCTCCCCCACTCTGAGGTTTGCTCCACTCCTGTGGAGCCCTTTCTGATCCCACCACGTACTCACCGTTACTAAATTAATATTATATCTCAGTTATCTGACTCCCAGAAAAGGCAAGGTGTAGCTAGAGTAAGAGCTGTGGGTTGTTGTGTGTTTTCTGGGCAGTACTGCCTGGAGCAGGTATGTGCTGCCTAGAAGGGGTCCGGTCTCTAGGGCAGGCCTTGGGACCCTCTCCCCCACTCTGAGGTTTGCTCCACTCCTGTGGAGCCCTTTCTGATCCCACCACGTACTCACCGTTACTAAATTAATATTATATCTCAGTTATCTGACTCCCAGAAAAGGCAAGGTGTAGCTAGAGTAAGAGCTGTGGGTTGTTGTGTGTTTTCCGGGCAGTACTGCCTGGAGCAGGTATGTGCTGCCCAGAAGGGGTCCGGTCTCTAGGGCAGGCCTTGGGACCCTCTCCCCCACTCTGAGGTTTGCTCCACTCCTGTGGAGCCCTTTCTGATCCCACCACGTACTCCCCGTTACTAAATTAATATTATATCTCAGTTATCTGACTCCCAGAAAAGGCAAGGTGTAGCTAGAGTAAGAGCTGTGGGTTGTTGTGTGTTTTCCGGGCAGTATGGCCATGTCCCAGAAGTATTAGCTGTGTTGTCAAAGGCTTTCATGGCTGAAATCACAGGGCAGTTGTGCATTTTCCGGGCTGTCTGGCCATGTTCCAGAAGCATTCTCTCCTGACGCTCCGCCCACATCTATGGCAGGCATCCTCAGAGGTTGGGAGGTATATGGGAAACTAAGCAAGGAAAGTTTATATACCTCACAACCTTTAAGGATGCCTGCCATAGATGTGGGCGAAACGTCAGGAGAGAATGCTCCTGGAACATGGCCATTCAGCCCGGAAAATGCACAACAACCTAGTGTAAGAGCTGTTGGTAAAAGCTCTTTAGCACTAAAATATGCTGCTGCCTAGGAGTTGGGTGGAGTCTTCTTCTCTGGAGGCTTTTAAGCGGAGGCTGGGCGGCCCTCTATCTGGAGGGCTTTGACTGTGTCTTCCTGCCTGGCAGAATAAAAGGGGTTGGACTGGGTGGCCCCTGAGCGCCCCTTCCACCTCTGAGATCCTCTGAGATGAGTCTAGAGATAATCCTCCTCTCCGTCTGATGCTCAGCATGGGCAGCGTCTCCTGGGAGCCCATCCAGCCGTTGTGGTGTCTGGTGGGCTTCAACACGCGAGGCCCCACCAGCCCCCTGGGACTCCTCCCTGAAAAACTCGGGGCTTCTCCATCTTTGCTCCGCTTTAGGAAGGGGGTCAAGACTTCCTTATTTAGCAAGGCCTTTAATTGAGCCACGGCAGGAGTTGGTTGAGGGTTTTATGATCGAGGTGGAGGAGGGATACCTGGGGGAGGGGCTATGGTTGTATCTGCCGTGTGGGATTTTATCCGTTGTTGTTCACTTACATACAGTGTTTATATTCCATCCTTCTCACCCCGAAGGGGACTCGGGGCGCATCACAGAACACACATATACGACATACATTCTTAAAATTTTATATAATGTGATTTTATTTTGTAATGGTATCTGTTTTATATGAACTGTTTTCTAGATTTTTTTATATGAATTGTTGTTTTTACATTGTTTTTAGGCATTGAATTTTTGCCATTTACTGTAAGCTGCTTTGAGTCTCCTCGGAGAGAAAGGCGGGGTAAAAGTGATGTAAATAAAAAATAAATAAATAAATACATTAAATGCCGTTTATACATTGACAAGTCAGACAATTGTACTTAGATAGAGGTGTGTGTATACACACACACACACACACACACACACACAGGCTTTTCCCCCATCTTCGGCATGGGGGGATGCTGTCGCTCCATCTCCCTGCCAAAGAGCTTTGTTTGTAAACTTCCTCCTTTTGATCGAATTGTCCGCATTTTTCTTGTATTTCCTTATGGGTGCCTTAAATACCTCCCTGTTGTATCCCAGCCTGCACCTGAGCTGTCAGGTGAGCCTGGGGTTGGGCCTGTTCAGCCTGTGAGAGTACCTGCACCTGGCCTGCCAGAGGAATCTGGGTTGGGGCCTAGGATTCCCATGCAGCCAGAGGTAGATGATTCAGTCCAACCAGAATTAGATGGGTCTGCTGTTCCTGAGGATTCTGGGAGCAGGCATACAAGGGTTTCAAGGAGGCAGCTTGAACCACATTCCTTAAGAGAGTCACGGTCGGGTTATCCCTTGGGAGATGGGCATTCCAGTTGTGATAACAGTAATGAGGTTGGCTGAAAGAAAGCAATATGTCAACGGAGAAAATAAAGGAGGTTTTGAGAAGGAGCAAAGGGTTGCTAATGAGAAACTTCCCACGGAAAGGGGCCTTGATTCTAGCTTTAAGGGGAACCGCTTCTGAGAGTGAGCTCAGAAGTGGTAACTTTGCTCAGCGAGAGGTTTGATCCTGCTTCATGGACTCTTGTTTCCTTTGGACTTTCATGCCTTGTTCCTGTGGGTTTTCATGCCTTCTTCCAGTTCTTGTTCCTGTTCCTGGGTATTTTCGATTATCGTGTCATGTTCCTGAAAGCCTTGCATTTGAATCTCCTGTCCCAGTTCATGACCCTGGTTCCTTGGACTAATTTTGACTACCTTGATGGAAGTTTATTCTTGTGTTTGGATTTCTATGGACCCTTGCTTCAAGATTTCTAAGTGCCTCGTACTTTGTGGACTATAACCTTGTTTTAGGAGCCTCCGGTGGCGTAGTGGATTAAAGCCTTGTGACTTGAAGGTTGGGTTGCTGACCTGAAGGCTGCCAGGTTCAAATCCCACCCGGGGAGAGCGTGGATGAGCTCCCTCTATCAGCTCCAGCTCCATGCGGGGACATGAGAGAAGCCTCCCACAAGGATGGTAAAAACATCAAAACATCCCCTGGGCAACGTCCTTGCAGACGGCCAATTTTCTCACACCAGAAGTGATTCGGGTTGCTGCTGACACGAAAAAAAAAATTGTTTTAGTGATTTGGAACTTTGATTGGCTATTGCTTACATATTATCTTCAATAAACAGCTTGCATTGATTATAGCCTGGGGACTCCAGTGTGGTTTTAAGCTGTCTCTGCAGCCTAGAGGTACGATACTCTCCGCTTTTAAGTGGCGCCTATTTATCTACTCACATTTTTGCTTTCGAACCGCTAGGTAGGCGGAAGCTGGGCTAAAGGCCAGGAGCTCAGTATGACTTGGGCTTCGAACTGTCAACCTTTTGATTGGGAAGATTTACCGCAGCTGATGGTTAACCTGCTGTGTTTAAGACAAAGCAACATTGATTTTGGAAGTTTAACTCCTGCCTTGTCTTTGCTCATGAAAAAGACTTCTTGTTTTTGTTCATCTTTTTTGTACATGCTGTACAAGGATCATCTATCCTTGTTTTATCATTTTATTGTTGTATGTTTTTTGGCTTGGTCCCCATGTAAGCCGCTCCAAGTTCCCATTGGGGAGATGGGGCGGGGTACAAAAATAAAGTTATTATTACTATTATTATTATTATTATTATTATTATTATTATTATCCCTAATAACGGTCCATGTCAACCCATCTGATTATGTATTCTTGTTCCTTCTGGTTGTTGTGATTGTTTCTTATGGTCTTTACTGTTTTACGAGTTGTATAGGTCTTTAATTTTGTTTAATAATGTGTGTATTGCATTGCTTGTAATGTATGTTGCTATTTTTATGCTTGTAAACCGCCCTGAGTCCCTTCGGGGAGAGAGGGCGGAATTGTGATGTCTTCATCCAGTGTTTCATCGCTCCCTGCTCCTTCCGGCGGATGGTGTACGCCCTGATGTGAACCGCCCGGCCCCCACCCCTGTTTTGGTGGACGGGGAGGAGGAATTTGAGGTTCAGGACATTTTGGATTCTCGTTTTCATCGCCGCCGCCTTCAATATCTCATTGACTGGGTGGGTTTTGGCCCCGAAGAACGCTCTTGGGAAGACGCTTCCACGGTCCATGCCCCCGACTTAGTCCGCCGCTTCCATCAGGCCTATCCTGCCAAGCCGCGGCCCCGTGCCCTGCGGAGAGGGCCCGTGTTGGAGAGGGGCCTTGAGGAGGGGGATAGTGTGATGTCTCATGGGCCTTGTAGTCCTGTTCCTAGTGCTATTGTGGCAGACGAAGAGGAAAACATGGGATTCCCACCGATTCAGCCAGAATCGGAGCCCCTGCACCTGCAGGATGTTTGCCCTCAAGAAGTCAGCCAAACAAGCCTTGGGCAGAATTCTCCCCCGTTTTCCCGAAGAGACAATTATAATAGAGATAGAGGGACTAGGGAGGCTAATCGCCGGAGTGTCAGAATCGCAGCCAAACAATTAGCTGATTAGGTCTGCTTCCCTTGGGAAATTCTAAGGAGTCATGCATCTGGACGGAGTTGGGTTTCGCTTCTCGTTCTCCAGGGAAAGGATTCTTCTGGCGGGAAACGAGACCCTATTTAGGTGTTTTGCCGCAAGGGAAACCTTGCGGAGTCAACTCGTCAGCTTGAGGAGTGAGATCGTGTGTGGACTACGCAACTCCAGTTCCTTGTTTCCCGGACCAAGTTCCAAGCCTGCCTTGTTTCACGTTTGACCGCGGACCTCGCCACGGACCTTGTTCTTGCTTTTGTTGCCTCGTATCAAGTCTTGTTTAGCCAAGAATCTAGTTTGTTTTCCAGCCTTGTTGTCAAGCTTCAATGGACTAAAAGACCTTGTCATCTCCCCACACTATTGCTTGGCAAAGTGTGTGTTTCGGTTAATGGATTATAACTTTGGACTCTAATATCACATATTGGACATTATTTTCCTGGACTATATTTGACCTTTCCTGAAAGGTCTACTTCTGAACTTTATTCTTCACTTGTTTTTATTGACTTTATATATTCCTTTAATAAAGATATTAGATAGAATCTGGCCTCTGCGCATGGTTATTGGTGCTCTGTAGCCTGGGTCCTGACAGGAATATAAATAAAGTTTTACTTACTTCCTTACTTACTTAAGCCCGGCCTTGGGTTTTATATATTTTGTTCTCCTGACTGATGGATTTCGGTGTTTGTGTTCTGTTTGTAAACCCTTTTGTGTCCACGTAGCGGAGAAAGGCAGGATAGACATACCTGTTGTAGCCCAGCCTGAGATTGGGCCCATTCAGACAGTAATTGTACCTGCACCTGCCTTGCAGAGGACTCTGGGTTTGGGCCTGAAATGCAGCCAGAGCCTGAGATGCACCAGAGTTTGTCCCAGTGGATTCTGGGGCCAGAAACAGAATGGTTGCAAGCAGGCATTGTGAACCACATTCCTCCCAGCAGTCAAGGTCCGATCTCCAGGAGGCAGATGGACATTGTAGTTTAGAGGAGGATAATGAGTTTGACAGGAAGGCAGCGATAACTCATCAGAGGAAGGAACAAGAATGCTTGCGGAGAAGCAGACGGTTGCTTTTGAAGCACTCTAATGAGTAGTTTTCTCATGGGAGAAAGACCTTGGATTTTCCTTAAAATGGCTTGGTTTCTCTGCCACAGTCAGAGGTGGTAACACTGCTTATTCAAGAAAGAAGGATCTTTGCTCTGTGTTCCTGTGTATTCCAGTGACTTTGTCATTTGGGTTTTATTCCAGTGGAGACCCTTGCCTTGTGTTTCATCATTGACTTTATAACTTGGTTATAGCCAACCGTGCTATCCCGCCACTGATTCCGGGCCTTTCTCTTCCCCGCTCAGGCGAAACTTCTCTTCTGTGACGGCAAGAAGTCTGTCGCGAGGTTGCCCCACGAGGTGCCAGTCATGAAGGTGGGAGATGTTTATCTTCCTTATACCCTATAATACAGGTATGGGCCAACTTAAGCTCTCCTTTCAGATGTTTTGGACTGCAACTCCCACCATTCCTCACAGCCTCAGGCCCTTTCCTTTTGCCCCTCAGCCGCTTAAGCGGCTGAGGGGCAAAAGGAAGGGGCCTGAGGCTGTGAGGAATGGTGGGAGTTGCAGTCCAAAACACCTGCAAGGAGGGCCAAAGTTGGTAGAACAATGCCTGGTCTAGTTGTTTCTAATCGCCTCCTGCTTCTTTCCTCTTCTTCCCAAGCAGCGGGCCAGGCCAGCGGAGGAGGACACGAGCCAACAACAGGGAAGCCCGGCCCCCAAAAAGGTGGGTAGGTGGGGTCCATGCCCTTGCACCCCCTTGTGTGGGGCTTCAGTTTCGGGGCATTAATCGGCGGCCTTGCCCCCCGCAGCGGAAGGGACGGCCTCCAGGACAGAGCCAGCTGAGCAGCCTGAAGCCTGTGGCGGTGAACATGTAAGTCTGCGCTAAATGCGTCTCTTGTGTTTGCTTCTGCACCCATCCAGCCTCTGCTAAAGACCGCCAAAACCGTGCCCACCCACCCACCACACTCTGAAATAGTTCATTTAAATGCCAAACAGCTCTTGTTGTGTTGTGAGTTTTCCGAGATGTCTGGCCGTGTTCCAGAAGCATTCTCTCCTGACGTTTTGCCCACATCTATGGCAGGCGTGTTCAGAGGTTGTGAGGTATATTGGAAAACTAAATCAGGGACGTTTATATATCAATGGCAGTGATGGCCAACCTATGACACATGTGTCAACACTGACAGGCCTAGGCATTTTTGCTGACACACTGCCGCATGCAGATTGATTGGATGACTAATGTCTTTTGTGGCCAAATTTGGTGTGATTTGGTCCAGTGGTTTTGTTGTTTACTCCATGGGAATTATGCACATTACACACACACATATAATTACTGTAGTATATTATCATTTTATTACTATTATATTACAGTATTATTATATTATTCATTATTCATGACTACATTGAAACTACAATAGAGAGAAATCAGTGTGGAAACTGCACATTACATTTATATATAGAGATATAGTGTCAAGGACAGAACGCCACAAGATTCAAAGTAACAGAGTTTATTAGATTACAGAACTCAAAAATGCCCGTAAAACACAAGGGCCAGGCAGTTTTTGCCTTTAGGAGCAAAAAGGGGCAAAAGTAAATGTTCAAAAGATAAACCGGATTAAACCGGAGTTTAATCCGGGTAAAAACAAACTGCTTGCTTCAGCCTGGGTATAAACGAAACGAAAGCCAAGGAACAAAAGATACAAAGAATGCAACTAATTGGCAGCAGATTCCTCTCTGCTGCCAACACTGTGCTTAGAGTAACTTGCGTCGCTCCCCCACACACACAGCAGACAGGATCTCCAACACGAGTAAATCAGCCAAGGATTGTAGCAGTTGAGTAGACCAGTTCCGTTCCGTAGATCAAAGCCAGAAGCAGACGTTTGTAGTTTTTCCAAGTCCAAGAAGGGGGGAAGACAAGCCGTGGTCAGTTCAGTCCGAGTTCTCAAAGCAGGAGATGGCGTCCGTCAAGAAGACGACGGAGGGTCAAGCTAATAAGAGTAAGCACAGGTTTGCACAAACAAATGCCCACACAATCCCTCCCGCCGTCTGACCCTGGATTCCAATCAACTTACGTCACAGCACAGGAAAGCACACAAGTCTTCAGGGAAGCGTCCCACACACACACGGATCCCAAGCGTTTGCCCAGATTACCTTGCCCAACGCAATTTGCAATTGCTCCCAAGCCCCATTTTATGCCAGTTACAAATCTTCATCACTGTCAGCTGTCCTCCTTAACCCGGGCGTTTCCTCATCACTTTCCTCGTCAGAGCTGGAACACCTCTGACTACGCCCAACAGCATCTCCAGCTGTGGATCCCGTCCCATCCCTCCAGCTAAACCATGGGTCTAATCCTGAAGGTCCCCATTCATCTTCTGTCCCATCATGGCCAGTGGCACCCACTTCCTCCCTTACCCGAGTCCAATCCATCTCATCCTCCTCTGAGCTAACCAGCCCCTCCTCCATTCTCTCCGTAAACCCTTCGAAAGACTCCTCGTCAGATGGTGCTGCAAATATGTCTCGCAGTCTTTTTCTCTCTCGCTCCTCGAGAGTATCTGACTCTCGAGGAGTCTTACGCCCACGTCTGTCAGTAACAGAGCCATGAGGCTCAATCATAACATATAGATTATTATTATATCATTCTATTATTATTATTGTAGTATATTATTATATTATTACTATTATATTATTATTATATTATTCATTATTCATGACTACATTGAAACTAGAATAGAGAGAAATCAGCGTGGAAACTGCAAGAGGTACCATAGATTGTTGTACATGGAAATAATCATAGTCAATAGTTTTTGATTTATTAAATACAGTTATATATTACAATTATACATTTTTGCTGTGTTTTATACTGCTACTGTTTTTATTCGGGCTTGGCCCCATGTAAGCCGCCCTGAGTCCCCTCCGGGGAGATAGAGGCGGGGTATAGAAATAAAGTTATTATTATATTATTATTTTGTTATTTAAACTATACATATTGTGAAATTATGGGTTTTTTCTCGAAGTGACACACCACCCAAGTCATGCTAGGTTTTTTAGTGAATTTTGACACACCAAATGCAAAAGGTTGCCCTTCCTGATCTATGGAATAATGTCCAGGGTGGGAGGAAGAACTCTTGTCTGTTGGAGGCCAGTGTGAATGTTGTAATTAATCACCTTGAATAGCCTTTCAGCTTCAAAGCCTGGCTGCTTCCTGCCTGGGGAGAATTCTTTGTTGGGAGGTGTCAGCTGGCCCGAATTGATTCATGTCTGGAATTCCCCTGTTTTCAGAGTGCTGCTCCTTATTTACTGCCCCGATTTTAGAGTTTAATACTGGGAGCCAGATTGTGTTCATGTTCATGGTTTCCTCCTTTCTGTTGCAATTCCCCACGTGCTTCGTGTGGATTTGAGTGGCTTCTCTGTGTAGTCTGACATGATGGTTGTGAGAGTATTCCAGCATTTCTGTGTTCTCAAATAGTATTCTGGTCCAGGTTGGTTCATCAAGGGCTCTGCTCTGGCTGACTTCTCTGGTTGAGTGGGTCTGCAGTGCCTTCCGTGTTCCTAGATTTGTGTCTGGGCATTGCTCCTGCATTTGGGTGTCCCTTTGTAGCCTTGTCCACAGCTGCACGGTATCCGGTAGATTCCTGCAGAGGAGAGAGGATCCCTCTTGTCCTTCGCTGAAGTGTAGCATTTGTTGGATTTTCTTAGTGGGTCTGTGGATAGTTTGTAGGCTGTGTTTCTTCCTCAGCTTCCCTCTGTTGTGAGTGGTGCCTGAAAACTTGGCTCTTCCAACAGGCTTTTGGCAACTGATTTCCTTAGTTTGGGATTGCCCTCTTTGTCCATTCTATTTTTATAGCATTTTTATTCCTTGCCGTATATAGTCTTTGGGTGTATGCCTCCTCCAGCACCTTAATGGGACAATAGTCCCTGGTACCCACCTCTTTCCTAATCTGTACTGCACAAAACTATCTGCACTTTTCTGGCCCACTACCCTTTTTAGGAGCCAACCCAGGTTTTTATCAAAGTGTGCTTATTGTTTATTGGTATATGTGATTTTATCTGTTTATGATTTGTTTTTTATTGCTGAGTTTTATATTGCTTATTGCCTGGGCGTGGCCCCATGTAAGCCGCCCCGAGTCCCCTCGGGGAGATGGGGCAGGGTATAAAAATAACATTATTATTATTATTATTATTCCCTTGATGTTTGAGAAGAACCCTCTTCCTCCGGGTGGGTCTTTGTCTTGACTCTCGTGGCTTGTTTTCTACGTTCGGCAAAGGACAAGACGGATCCTCTCACCTTCTGTATACCAGAGAGTGCTCCTAGAACATGGTGTCAGTTCCTGGAAGGTGTAGGATACAAAAATAGGCTCACACAGCTTGGAGCTATGGGAAACTTTATTGAATCCGCCTTGCCAAGATGACCGCAAAGCTTCTACTGCCCTTCTTCCGCTCTTTCCCCCGGTATATATTAAGTTGTTGCTTCCCTCCTCCCCTCACGTCTCTTCTCCATTCACACCTCCCTTTCCATTGTCCTTTTCCCACATTTGAAGACCAGATCAAGTCATAAATCAGCCTTCCCAACCAAATGGTCTTCCTTATCCGGCTTGTTGTGGTCAGGTGTGAAAAAGGGCAGCTTGGAGAATGCTGATCTTTTTTGCATCCTGACACATGGCCATGCAGCCCGGAAAACTCACAGCAGCCCAGTTTTCCTGTGCTTCCCCCTCCCATCTCTTCCGGGTCATTCCGGTCTTCCTTCCCCTTTTGCCGCCCTTCCTTTTCCGCCTCCCTCCCTCTCTCTCTCCTCTCCCTCCTTCTCTCTCTTTGGCCCATTCTCCAACCTTTCCTTTTCTGAGACCCACACCTGCTTGGGTTCTACGACATCCCAGCCTCTTCCTTCCCCTTCCTTGTTGGCTTTGGCCTGTCATGAGGCAGAGCCAGGGGTCAGGGTGCGTGTTGGGTGGGTTTCTTCAAACACCATCGATCACCTTCTCCAAATCAGCCCCCTGACGAATTGGTGAACCTTCTGCCCTCACCAATTCCTCTCCAAAGTCATCTGCAGTCTGTAGTTTGAACATTTATTCTGTATTTGCAAAGATATTTACAAACAGCAAAGCCCATCGCTAGACGCTGGCATTTTCCCCTTTGCCTCTCGGCTCGGCACATAAAGGGCCTGCTTAGAGAGTTAAACTCGGAAGGTTCACCAATTTGTCAGGATGCAGATTTGGAGAAGATGATCGATGGTGTTTGAAGAAACCCACCCAACTCGCACCCTGACCCCGCTGGGGGCGGCTGGGTCTGACGCCTTCTCTTTCCTCAGGGGCAAAAGCAAGTCCTGTGAGCCAGCGCAGAGGGAGGGTCCCAAGGTAAGCCAGGCCCTGCCGCTTCAGGAGCACGGACGGAGCATCAAGGTGCCCGTGCCCCTTGCCCCCGGGCTCTCCGGAGTGGGAGTGGTAAGGAGACCCTTTCTCTTCCTGCCTTGCAGTGGGACCCCTCCCGCATCACAGAGTCCACGTATTTTGTGCTTGGGTCGAGAGCAAACAAGTAAGTCGCTGCCGTCTGTCCCAGTGAGAAGCCCACCTTTGTGAGTGGGGTCGGACACAAGCCCCTCGGGGTGTCCTTGGGGGAGGGTGGGGGCCTTGAGTGGAGGCCGAAGGGAGGGGAGGGGGCCAAAGGCCTCACCCACCCTCGCTGTGCTTCTCCCACAGAGCCCTGGGGATGGGGGGCACCCGAGGACGGCTCTACATCCGGCACCCGCACCTCTTCAAGGTCAGTGGGGGGGGGAGGGGAGGGGGAGGGGCATCGGGGCCCTGGCGCTGCCCACAAAGGGACCGGGAAATGCGCACCAGCAAAGAGTGCGCCCCAAAGGCTGGAGCTGAAGGAGCACAGTCCTTCCTCAGAGGAAACCTTGGAATTCCCAGAATCGGAGGCCGCAAGACACACCTCGTCCCACCCCCTGCCCTGCAGGAGTGCACCCCTAAAACACTCTTCACAGAGGCCCACCCGGCCCCTCTTTGCAGTCCTCCAAAGATGGAGAGCCCACCCCCTCTGGGCTCTCTGTTCCGTTGCCAGATGGTTCTTCCTGGCTTTCAGTGGACCTCTGCAGCAACAGTTCAAACCCATCTGTTTGTGTTCTAGTCTCAGAGCAGCAGGTGTCACAAAGGTTCTTTTATTGCAATTTCATTGTGAGAGGGTATATCAGAACTCTTGCAGAACAACATTTATACAGAGAACAACATTAGACATACAGACATATAGATTCAGTGTAACTACATTGGATTCATAAACACCCTACAATTACATTGGCTAACAAACAAATGAAGGGGAGAACATTATTGCTCAACATTCGCTCACATATACATTTTTTTTTTCGTGTCAGGAGCAACTGGAGTTGCTTCTGGAGTGAGAGAATTGGCCGTCTGCAAGGACGTTGCCCAGGGGACGCCCGGATGTTTTGATGTTTTTACCATCCTTGTGGGAGGCTTCTCTCATGTCCCCGCATGGAGCTGGAGCTGACAGAGGGAGCTCATCCGTGCTCTCCCCGGGTGGGATTCGAACCAGGCAGCCTTCAGGTCAGCAGCCCAACCTTCAAGTCACTTAGCCCACTACGCCATCTGGGGGCTCCTACATATACATTCAATCACCCTCATGCATCCTAATATTCCCATATGCTTTTCTGTGCTTTCCTTGTAGCCTGCCAATGCATAGTTCCAAAACTTCCAAAATGCCCAAATGCCTCCTTTCCCTAAGAACAATACCAAGGGTCTGATGTCGGCTCACCACAGCTGCTCCTAAATGATGACATGAGACTCGCTGTGTTATCACTAGAAATTTTACTGTAGGAAACATCGACATGAAAAAGCCAAGAATGGGAGGCACCGGTCAACATTCCTTTATATACTCTCCCCCTCATTCAAAGATATATTTCCCTCCCGACAAAAGTTTCCCCGCCAAGTCCAGCAGCCATTTCTTCTCAGGATTACAAGTTGCAGGTGTCTTATCAGTTCATAATGTCAGTGACCCCGATTTCTGCCGCCATAATCCATGCAGCAGAAACGGACTCCCTGCAACACGTATCATGACTCCAAAACGCACTCCTTCCTCTTCCCTCGACAGAAGGAGGCAAGTGCCCAGACTGCCTCCCACTGCAGATCTGACACTCCCTAATACACCATCTCTTTCTAGCATGGCGGGTGGGCCAGACTCCTCTGGTCTGCCACACTTTTTGGATCGTGATAAGGTCTCTTATCTAGCAATATTTCGCTGATGTTGCCCCAAAAAGCTGTAAATGACTGATAAACGTCTTCCATCCTAAAACATGTTGATTATATCATGGTTTCCTGGCAGATGTTGACTCTTCGTTAGTAACACAAGCAGCTCTGTGTTGACTTCCTTCTTAACATAAAAAAATCTTGTAAACATTTCCTTAACTTAAAAAAAGTCATTGTCCCTGATTAATGTAAAAAAGTTGTTAATCCATTAATCATTGTCACAGTTCTTATCAATGTCAGCAGTTCAGCAACTTTGAATTACAGTTCAGCATGCAAGTAGCTAGTCATTGCAGGCCTTAATATTTTTGAATTGTGTCTTCAAAATTATTAGCTCTCATTCATAAACCTTTTATATACAAGGGCTATCCACAAAGTAGGTTACGTTTTGGATTTTTAAAAGGACAAAGTATAGGAGAAATCATTTACCATATGCAGCTGAAAGACACATCCCAATACTACAATCTCATATAATCCCCATTGAAATCTAGGCACGTCTCGTATAGATAAATGAGTTTGAAAAGTACTGCTCCAGTAAATTCCCCGCTTGTGTCCTCAGCTCTTCCCCCTTCACCCTTCCTGCAGCGGAGCCAAAACGCTGCACTGCCAGCCACGCCTCCATTGTTGGAAATGGAGGAGAGAGGCGGCAAATTTACTGGGGCAGACCTTTTCAAACTCATTTATCTATATGAGACGTGCCTAGATTTCAACGGGGATTATGTGAGATTGTAGTATTGGGATGTGTCTTGCAGCTGCATATGGTAAATGATTTCTCCTATACTTTGTCCTTTTAAAAATCCAAAACGTAACCTACTTTGTGGATAGCCCTCGTACTTTATTCATACACACACATCATATTTCATTGTGACACAGAAAATAAGCTGGCTCTGTCTTCCCATGACATCCCTCTGTGTATTTCAAGAGAGCATTTCCCTCCCTTCCTTCCTTCCTTCCTTCCTTCCTTCCTTCCTTCCTTCCTTCCTTCCTTCCTTCCTTCCTTCCTTCCTTCCTTCCTTCCTTCTTCTAGTATGCAGCGGACCCTCAGGACAAGCACTGGCTGGCGGAGCAGCATCACATGCGTGCCACGGGGGGAAAGATGGTGAGAGACGGACTCAGGACGTAAACAGATCCTCAGCTGCTTTGTGGGGGGGGGGGGGGTCTCCCTGGGGCCAGTGCTGACCTTCTGCTCCCCTTTCCTAGGCCTACCTTCTTCTGGAGGAAGATATTAAGGAGCTGGCGTCGAGTGAAGAGTACAGGTGAGGAGGCCCAGGGCGGAGGCGGAGGGTGGGCAGTATTGATGACTCGCCATTTTAGTCAATGGCCCTGCACGGTTGAGTTCTATTTAAAAGAACAAACTGTCCTTTTTGGGAAAAATAACGCCACTGTCTTTTGGGAAATGGAAATCTTCATAACCTTTTGGAGAATTATGATCTTTGGAAAGGCACAACCTTGCAAGAAATCATAAACTTTTGGAAAAATGGCATTCATTGCTGTAACGAACTCAGGCAGGGGGAATCTTTTTAATCCCACCTCTGACACCAATTGTGGAGAAGGATTATGTTTTTATTAAATTATATTATATATATATAAAACTATATTCGCTGCCACCAATTATTAAATATGTTTTTATTTAAAAGCTGCCACCAAATTATAGAGGTTTTATAATGCTGCCACCAAATTACAAAGGTTTTATAATGCTGCCATCAAATTACAAAGGGGATCATCAATTCTTACCACCACTATAGGAATACGGAGCCACTAGCTACTTAGAGAGGAGACTTTTATTTTTCTTCTTTCTTCTTGTTTATTCTTGATGTGTGTATGTATGACAGAGACTGAGATGTTTGAGAGAACAATAACAAGTTTATTCAGGCACAAGCTTAATGGTTACAATAACTTCTCTTCTTGTTTGAGGCACGTTACTGAACAGTTGCAAAGTTATATTGAGGTGTTTCAAACTTTAAAATTCCACTTCAATCACAGAATATCTGTTCCTAGTCAGGAGACAGACTACCTTCAAATAAGTCACCAAACTTATTTTAGACTTGACTCAAAATCCAACCTTTGAGCCACCCTGATTCTCCAACTGAGAATCCGTCCTAACTGCAATTCCTCCAATTACAGACTACCTTAAAATAAGTCACTAAACTTATTTTATCCCTGATCCCCTAACTTAGGATCAGCCTTCCCTGAGCTTCAACAGAGCCCACACTGAGTTTCCCTCCAAATTCTGCTCTCTCTTCAGCTAACCCAGTTGGCTCCGCCCCCTTCTCCATGGCAACCAGCCTTTGAGTGCTGAGTAACTGAAATATTAACCCTTTTAAAAACACAGTTAAACATGGCATCTGTAAATAAAAAACCACACTTCGTTACAATTACCATTTGGGAAATTCACAAATCTCCCTGAGAAGAGTTAAAGCTTGCTGGAGTCAGTCTTTTCCTTAGTGGTAAATATCCACTAGTATTCATGCAAGGCAAGTAGGTTTCTCAGCTGTTAGACTGATGTTCCTAGATATCTCTTTGAACTGTAAGGGACAAAGATATGCCAATGCACAAGCACACAGACATATAACAGAGTTTCAGAAGTGTTCTTTCAGTTGCCCAAAAACATCTCCTCTCCCTTAAAATATATTTGTCTTTACTTGATGCTCTCAAGAGACAAAATAAGCAGACTTCTTTAAAAGAAACATGGTTGGTTTACTCACAAACTTCATGTATTCAACATACAGGTACTTTACTTATCAGTCCAGTTACAGACAGGATTTGAAGTAGTTTCTCTGTGCCAGTAGGTAACACAGGGAATATTTCTTAGAATCAACCTTCCTTAATGTGTTGTCGAAGGCTTTCATGGCCGGGATCACAGGGTTGTTGTGTGTTTTCCCGGCTGCATGGCCATGTTCCAGAAGCATCCTCTCCTGACATTTCATCCACATCTATGGCAGGCATCCTCAGAGGTTGTGAGGTATATGTGGGATATCTGAGGATGCCTGCCATAGATGTGAGTGAAACTTCAGGAGAGAATGCTTCTGGAACATGGCCATACAACCCGGAAAACATACAACCCAACAGTGCTTAGTCTAACGCATCTGTCTGGTCTGAGAGTCTAATGGAGTCTCTGTTCTCTAAAGCATTCCGTTTCCACTGACTTCTAAAGCATACTATTTCTACATTGAAAGTCTAATGGCATCTGAAAGCAGACTGTTTCTAAAATGGAGTCTGAGTCCTGAACAAGCCCAGATCTGGTCGCATGGTCTGCAGCCCCTCCCACAACAAAGAGTTAAGGTAAAGCTGCATACCAATACACATTACACACATATACCATACAGCAAACAATCTGAATTATATACACACAATAACTAGTATAGGAGACTTGAAGAAGCTGCTATTTCTAACTCTTCTTTCACCAAATGCAGAAATGGGCTTCTGGCAGTTCCTGCATGTTTCAGTTCGTGGATGTTGGGTTTTGGCTTCTGTTTGTGTTTGTGATGTTGAGCAGCCCAAAATCTCCGAGGTGGCTCCAGAATCAGGGAAACCTCCTTCCCAGCTTGTCTTCGGGTGCAGGCTCTTGAGCTTTCTCTCTGTGTGTCTCCGTCTTGTCTCGGCAGAGGATCTCTGGAGCTGAAGCTGGATGAACTGAAGCCCTTCACGGCCCCGCCCTGGATGGCCCAGAAGATGCGCAAGGCCATGGAGGCCCTGCGCTGCGGGGGGGAAGGGGAGCCGCCCCCGCCCCCCAAGGACGCGTAGGAGGGGTCGCGTGGGGGGACGGAGCAGGATCCGCCCCTCTGCGCTCGCTTTCTCTCTCTCTCTCTCTGTGTGTCTCTGTGCTGGGCCTCTGGAGATAATAAACACACCACACACTCCTGCCTGAAGACTCCTGTGTTATTGGGGGGGGGGGGGGTAGGGTCTGTCAGGGAATCGTCACCCTGACCGATTGATGAGTCAGGTCTCACTTTCTCAGGCATCGGTGAAAGTGGCACCAACAAATGACAGCTCGGTTGTAAATTATCTGCTGATCCCAGCGGTTCTATAGGTTTTATTTACAACCTATATGCAACACTAAATACCATCACTGTCTGGACACATGTTCCCTCGGCAAGGACAAAATATGCCGCACCCTCTCGGCTTACCGAGTCCAGCACCTCCTTACATTCCACAGTTGATGACGAATGTTCCGTCCACGTAGTTGAAAGGGAAGTCTTGACCCATTGGCCCTCCTGGCAGTCAATCAGGGCTGGCTGTAATTAACTCCTTGACTGCTGGAATGCTTGCCAGAACACATACACACAATCCAACAGCAACAATTGATTGAACATTTCACACTAAAACAACAAAAACACTAACAGGGTCTGGCTTGGTGGGGCTTGGCCAGCTGGTGGGGGCCTAATCCCAGCCCATTGCATCTTATGAGGAAGTAAGGATCAGGGTCCCTGGCCGCTCGGGATGCATCTGCACTGCTTGATGGATGCACTTTGGTGCCGCTTCTACCACTACGGTTCCATGCTATGGAATCTTTAGGCACAAAAGACGGAACCCCTTGGGCAGCAACAGCTCCCAGGATTCCTCAGCATTGCAGTGGTGCCAATAATACAACAGCAACAACAATAATTACACTTTATTTGTAGCCCGCCCTATTTCCTTGGTTTCTGCTAGGTTGGCAGAGGCTGGGGCTAACAGTAGGAGCTCACCCCGCTCCCCGGATTCAAACCTGGCAAACTTTCGATCAGCAAGTTCAGCAGCTCAGCGGTGAACCTGCTGCACCACCGGGGCTCCAAAACAAGGGCCAAAACCTTACATCGCAATGGGATGGTTTCCGACAACTGACAGGCGAGAATGAGTTCCACAATCTAGACAAGATTGGACATACCCAGGCGGGAGGGGTGTGTCGAGACCTATGAGACCTCCTCCTCTCCATTCACCAAAGCGCAGAGGTGGGTCTTTAGCAACGTGTTGAAGGTGAGGAGCGAAGGGGCAGTTTTTAGTTCTTTGGGGAGGGAGTTCCAGAGTCGAGGGGCGATCACAGGGAAGACGCCCTCTCGTTCCCACCACCTGCGCTTGAGACGTGGTGGGACCGAGAGCAGGGCCTCCGCCACAGGTGCCGTTCTGCACATAGCCTGGGCCCGAACCGTTTAGGGCTTTATAGGTAACGACCAGCACTTTGTATTTGCCTGGAAGCAGATTGGCGTCCAGTGAAGTTGCCGCATCATCTCACGATACGGCACTCCAGTTAGTAACCGGCCAGCCGGCATTCGTTCTGCTGTTCAGACGTGTGCGGGTCCTTTGCTCCGTCTGCGTTGCTGTGGATTTGGTCTTCTCTCTAAAGAATACTCCAAGACGTACAAGGGGTGAAGGTACCAAAGGGCCTCTTTCTTGTTCAGAAGGCAAGAGGCTTGCGCTGCCGCCCGTCTACATAGGGCTTTCCCGACGCCAGGGATGGCCAACCTAGGACACGCGTGTCAGCACTGACATGTCTAGCCATTTTTGCTGACACGCTGCCGCCTGCAGATTGATTGGATGACTAATGCGTGGAAACTGCAAGAAGTACCATAGATTGTTGTACATGGAAATAATGGTAGTAAATAGTTTTTGATTTATTAAATACAGTTATATATTACAATTATATATTTTCGTTATTTAAACTATACAAATTGCGAAAGTATGGTTTTTTTTCTCTAAGTGACACACCACCTAAGTCATGCTAGGTTTTTTGGTGGATTTTGACACACCAAGCGCAAAAGCTTGCCCATCATTGCTCTACGCTGTCATAAATCACTCAAAACCTTTCCCACATTCCAGACTCCCCATCCCCACACATATGGATGTGCCTACGGTCAGGAAGTTGATAAAAAATTTTTAAAATGTTATCCCCGACAGATGGTCACCCAGCCTCTGTTGAAAGGTTTCCAGGGAAGGAGCTTCCACCAGAGTCCGAGGCAGAGAGTTCCACTGTTGAACAGCTCTTCTTACAATAGGAAGTTGACATGGAATCTCCTCTCCTGGAATTTGAACCCATGGCTCCTAATCCTGGGCCTGTGAGGTCTCTTCCAACTTTCTAGTTTCAATGTCGGCAGACGACAAGCATCTCCGTCTTCCTTAGGACAGCCTTTCACATAGGTATGCATGGCTCTCCGGTCTCCTCTCCGCCTTCTCTCCTGCAAGCCAAACAGACCCAGTTCTTCAAGACACTCCTCACAGGGATTCTTCAGGGTCTCCAGACCTTTCATCCTTTGAGTCCCCCCTTTCTCTGTTCACCTTCCAGCTTAGTCAACATCTCTTTTGAACTGTGGGGCCCAGAACTGGACACAATCCTCCAGGGAAAGAGGTCTGGCCAAAGCTGAAGAGGGGGAGGGGCACCAGGACTTCTTCCCTCAGTCTGGACACTTGGCTCCTTTGGACGCAGCCCATCACTCTGGGCCCAGGTTCAGCTTCCTCCCCACAAAGACGCCAAGATCTTTCTCACACAGACTGTTGTCAAGCCAGGCATTGTCCCACATCCTGTATCTTTGCATTGCATTTTTTTCTCCCTAATGTGCCCATCACCACCGGGACCACCTGCACTGGTTTCTGCCAGAGTCTTTGCAGTTCAATCTTGAGGTCCTGATAGCGGCTGAGTTTTTCCTGTTGTTTTTCGTCAATGCGACTGTCACCTGGGATGGCGACATCCATGATCCAAACCTTTTTCTTCTCCACAACTGTGATGTCTGGTGTGTTGTGTTCCAGAACTTTGTCAGTCTGGATCCGGAAGTCCCACAGAATCTTTGCGTGCTCATTTCCCAATACTTTTGCAGGTTTGTGATCCCACCAGTTCTTTGCTGCTGGCAGGTGGTACTTGAGGCATAAGTTCCAAAGGATCATTTGGGCCACATAGTTGTGCCTCTGTTTGTAGTCTGTCTGTGTGATTTTCTTACAGCAGCTGAGGAGATGATCCATGGTTTCGTCGGTTTCCTTGCACAGTCTGCATTTTGGGTCATCAGCTGATTTTTCAATCTTGGCCTGAATTGCCTTTGTTCTGATGTCTTGCTCCTGGGCTGCAAGGACCAGGCCTTCTGTCTCCTTCTTCAGGGTCCCATTCGTGAGCCAGAGCCAGGACTTCTATTATTATTATTATTATTATTATTATTATTATTATTATTATTATTATTATTATTAATTGCCTTTGTCCTGATGTCTTGCTCCTGGGCTGCAAGGATCAGGCCTTCTGTCTCCTTCTTCAGGGTCCCATTCGTGAGCCAGAGCCAGGTCTTCTCCTTGTCAGCTTTTCCTTCAATTTTGTCAAGGAACTTTCCATGCAATGTTTTGTTGTGCCAGCTGTCAGCTCTAGTTTGTAGTGCAGTTTTCTTGTACTGGTTTTTTGTCTGCTGTGCTTTGAGGAGTTTCTGATTTTTGACTTCAGTCAAAGCAGGTTCTTCACTTTGCTTCACATATTCTGCCAGGGCATGTTCTTCTTCTTTGACTGCTTGTTTTACTTGCAAGAGTCCTCTGCCCCCTGATCTTCTAGGCAGATAGAGCCGGTCAACATCACTGCGAGGGTGCAGTGAAGGATGAATGGTCATGAGTTTTCTTGCTTTTCTGTCCAAATTGTCCAGTTCCACCTGTGTCCAATTTATAATGCCAGCAGTATATCTTATGACAGGTATGGCCCAGGTGTTTATGGCCTTGATGGTGTTGCCTCCATTGAGCTTGCTTTTGAGAATTTTTCTGACCCTTTGTGTGTATTCTTTGCTGACCACAGTATTATTATTATTATTATTATTATTATTATTATTATTATTATTATTATTATTATTATTATTATTAAAGGCTGGATGGTCATTTGTTGAGGGTGCTTTGGTTGTACTTTTCCTGCATGAAGGCAGAAGGGGGCTGGGCTAGATGTCCTTTAGAAGTCTCCTCCGACTCTATTACCATTCTATGATTGATTGTACAACTAAATAACAGGAGGCAAGAGAGGGCCGTGGTGGGCCCAGGCCTGCTGCTGCTCCGACCACAGCCCCGCGCGGCCCCTTTAAGGTCCCTCCCTTGGCCAAGCCACGCCCTCCCGCGCCTCGCTTCCTCACCCAATGGGAAGGCTCCGCACGGGCTCCCGCGGTCAGTTTCCAACGCCCCGCCCCGCCCCCGCGCCGCCATTGGTCCGCGGGGACCCGAGCGGGGCGCTGATTGGCCGCCAGGCCTGAGCTTTGCAACATTCAAACTTGGAGGCAGCGGCAGGAGCAGAAGTGAAGGAGGAGGAGGAGGAGGAGGAGGAGGCGGCGGCATGGCTTCGCAGAACACGGACCCCAGCGGGACCCCCGCCCCGAGGAAGGCCGCCGAGGCCGGCAGCAGCGCCGCCAAGGGCTCCGTCCGCAGCAGGTGAGAGCGGGGAGGGCCGGGCAGGGCGCCCCGGGGCATGTGCAGAGCGCCCAGAGGCCGCGCCGCGCCTCCCCCCCCCCCCACTGACCCTCTCTTTGGTCTCTGCCCGCAGGCTGCAGCAGGAGCTCATGGCCCTGATGGTGAGTCCTGGCATGCCGTATACTACTACTATTATTATTATTATTATTATTATTATTATTATTATTATTCACTCTATTATATCGTCATTGTTATATATTCCCCCTTCCCTCCCTCCGGGTGTTTTGGACTGCAACTCCCACTGGCTGCTAGGAATTCTGGGAGTTGTAGTCCAAAACACCCGGAGGGAGGGAGGGAGGGCCCGAGTTGGCCTAGGCCCTCTCTAGGCTGTATTTGTATGTTTATTAATTATTATATCTATATATATAAAAGAGTGATGGCATCACGGCAATTCACAAAACAGCAAAAGTACAGGCCCCCCAAACTCAAAATTTGACAACACAACCCATCATCCACGCCTCAAGGTTGATACAACAAAAAGAAAAGAAAAATAAAGTCCTAATTAGAGAGAGAGGAATAATTGCTTTTATCCAATTGCTGCCAGTTTAGAGGGCTAATCTCTGCCCACTTGGTTGCCTAGCTACCCACTCAGACCAGGGGACAGGCAGATTTAGGCCTCACTTAGGCTTCTTCCACAGATTATCTAATTTGCACTGGATTATATGGCAGTGTAGACTCAAGGCCCTTCCACACAGCTATATAACCCATTTATAATCTTATATTATCTGCTTTGCACTGGATTATCTTGAGTCCACACTGCCATATAATCCACTTCAGTGTGCATACTAAACATAAAGACAACCATACAACAGACATTCAATACCACCACAACCTCAACAATTTCTCACCAACACCACCAGACAACGCCACAGCAACGCGTGGCCGGGCACAGCTAGTTAATATTATATAACTATTTTATGCATATTGATTATTTAATATTATATATATATATATATATATATATATATATATATATATATATAAACTTATTATATGTAATTATTAAATATTTAATAAATGTATATTGATATGTATTATAATATTTGTTTACTTACATCAATGGGGACTCAAAGTGGTTTCCCAACATAATTATGGCAAAATTAAATGCCATTACATACAAATACAGTAGAGTCTCACTTATCCAACATAAACAGGCTGGCAGAATGTTGGATAAGTGAATATGTTGGATAATAAGGAGGGATTAAGGAAAAGCCTATTAAACATCAAAATAGGTTATGATTTTACAAATTAAGCACCAAAACATCATGTTAGACAACAAATTTGACAGAAAAAGTAGTTCAATACTCAGTAATGCTATGTAGTAATTCCTGTATTTACAAATTTAGCACCAAAATATCACGATATATTGAAAACATTGACTACAAAAATGCCTTGGATAATCCAGAACGTTGGATAAGTGAATGTTGGATAAGTGAGACTCTGCTGTACTTCTTTTCTCCCCCCCAATGGGGACTCAAAGCGGTTTCCCAATATAATTATGTCAAAATTAAATGCCTTACATACAAAGACCTAAAAACAATAATAGTAACATACAATGATTAAATCATAAAACAACGACATCGTTTAATATTAAAATGCTGAATTAAAAACATACCAATACAGTAGAGTCTCACTTATCCAAGCTAAACGGGCTGGCAGAACCTTGGATAAGCGAATATGTTGGATAATAAGGAGGGATTGAGGAAAAGCCTATTAAACATCAATTAGGTTATGATTTTACAAATTAAGCACCAAAACATCATGTTATACAACAAATTTGACAGAAAAAACAGTTCAATACGCAGTAATGTTATGTTGCAATTACTGTATTTACGAATTTAGCACCAAAATATCACGATAGATTGAAAACATTGACTACAAAAATGCCTTAGATAATCCAGAACCTTGGATAAGCAACTGTTGGATAAGTGAGATTAAGTGTAATAATATCATATAATAATTAAATCAGGGGTCCTCAAACTTTTTAAGTGGAGGGCCGGTTCACAGTCCCTCAGACTGTTGGGGGGGGGGGGGGGCGGACTATGATGAAATAGTCCAAAATTAGGATTGTTGTTGTGTGCCTTCAAGTCATTTCACACTTACCTCAAGTCTAAAGTTTAGGACAGAGGCCAGGTCAATGACCTTGTAGGGCCTTAGTTTGGGGACCCCTGATCTAGACAATCTCATAAGACCATAGGTAAGCAAAGAGACCTCCAAAGACCATCTAGATGGTCTCATAAGACCATAGGTAAGAAAAGGGACCCTCAAAGGCCATCTAGATGATCTCATAAGGCCATCAGAAAAACATAGATAAGGAAAGGGACCCCCAAAGGCCATCTAGACAATCTAATAAGATCATAGGTAAGGAAAGGGGCCCCCAAAGGCCATCTAGACAATTTCATAAAATCATAGGTAAGGAAAGGGACCCTCAAAGGCCATCTAGATGGTCTCATAAGGCCGTAACTAAGCAATGAGACCTTCAAAGACCATCTAGACGATCTTATAAGGCCATAAGTAAACAAAGAGACCTCCAAAGACCAGGTAGATTTAGGTCAACCCTAAGTCTAAAGTTTAGGACAGGGGCCAAGTAAATGACCTTGGAGGGCCGCATCCGGCCCCCGGGCCTTAGTTTGGGGACCCCTGAATTAAATCATAAAACAACATCACTGCATTAAAAACATACCAATATAACATTAAAGTCACACATTTATTTATACATAATATATATTATTTATTATTACTTAATTATTAATTGTAATTATTGTATATTAGCTTGGGGACCAGGCATTGTTTCTTTTTTGATGTTAAGTAATATTCGTTTGGTAATTTGTAACACTTTGGTCTTGTACTTTATGAATGCTCCTCTTACAAAATGCATAAGGAGGTGGGTGAACTACAACTCCCAAAATCGTGGGTCAGTCCTCCCCAAACTCTGCCAGTATTCGTAGTTGGTCTTCTTGGGCCTGTGTGCCGAGTCTGGCCCAGATCTGTCACCAGCGGGTTCAGCGTTCTCTGAATACGGGTGAACTATAACTTCCTGATGCCAATGTCAATCACCCCCAAACCCTGCCAGTATGCAAAGTTGGCTGTGTTGCCTCTCAGCAGTGGGCGGGATCATGCAAATTCCGCACCAGTGGAAAGAGCAAGGAACCCTGGGAGGTGTCTGTGGTGGAGGAAAAACAGAAAATCCAGAAGGAAATTGTCCCTGAATGACAGCCTTCACTTCACTGTGGTGTTTGTGGAGGAGATTGGCAGGGCTCTTGGACATGTTCATGGCGCTCTCACTAACCTGCAATGCCATTGGATGGAGGGGCATGGCTGTCTCCTGCTTTGTAGGAAGTGTAGTCTGTTTGTGTCAATGTGAGCGGACACCCGTGCCCCACAACACATGTTCACTTTTATTATGTGTATAGATAGAAGATAGACAGATTATTATATTATAGCTCTTCTCTTAAATGCAACCCAGAGCAGCTCAACTCTTATAATAATAATTCGGCCGTCCCTCCAGGTGTTTTGGGCTGTTGCAGTCCAAAACACCTGGAGGGCAGGCTGAAGTTTGCCCTCGCCTGCGCTATGCTGTGTTTGCATTATTAGTATTATTACAACTCCTATAAATCATGGTGAATTCTCACCAAACTATAGGCCAATGATGAGCAACCTTTTGTGCTTGGTGTGTCAAAATTCACCAAAAAACCTCGCATGACTTGGGTGGTGTGTCACTTCGAGAAAAAAACAAACATAATTTTGCAATATGTATAGTTTAAATAACAAAAATGTATAACTGTAATACAGTAGAGTCTCACTTATCCAAGCTAAACAGGCCGGCAGAATGTTGGATAAGCGAATATCTTGGATAATAAGGAGAGATTAAGGAAAAGCCTATTAAACATCAAATTAGGTTATGATTTTACAAATTAAGCACCTAAACATCGTGTTATACAACAAATTTGACAGAAAAAGTAGTTCAATATGCAGTAACGTTATGTTGTAATTACTGCATTTACGAATTTATCACCAAAATATCATGCTATATTGAAAACATTGACTGCAAAAATGGCATGGATTATCCAGAGGCTTGGATAAGCGAGGCTTGGAGAAGTGAGACTCTACTGTATATAACTTTATTTAATAAATCAAAAACTATTTCCTACCATTATTTCCATATACAACAATCTATGGTACCTCTTGCAATTTCCACGCTGATTTCTCTCTATTGTAGTTTCAGTGTAGTCATGAATAATGAATAATATAATAATACTGTAATATAATAGTAATAATATGATAATATACTACAGTAATTATATATATGTGTGTGTGTGTAATGTGCATAATTCCCATGGAGTAAACAACAAAACCACTGGACCAAATCACACCAAATTTGGCCACAAAAGACATTAGTCATCCAATCAATCTGCATGCGGCAGCATGTCAGCAAAAATGGCTAGGCGTGTCAGTGCCGACACGCGTGTCATAGGTTGGCCATCACTGCTATAGGCTAAAACCTAACCCTAAAGCCAGCATAATAATAATTATTTATTTATATTATGACATTATATTATATATTATCATATTATATCTCTTCTCTTTAATAAGACTCAAAGCAACTCAACTCTAATTGTTGTTATTATTATTATTATTATTATTATTATTATTATTATTATTATTATTATTGGCTCAACACTCAGAACTCATAATAATAATAACAGGGTTGTTGTGCATTTTCCGGGCTGTCTGGCCATGTTCCAGATGCATTCTCTCCTGACGGTTTGCCCACATCTATGGCAGGCATCCTCAGAGGTTGTGAGGTATATTAATTAATACTATTTTTGAGGATTCTGGATGAATGAATTTTAATCTTGGACATTCTTAAAATTTTATATAATGTGATTTTATTTTGTAATGGTATCTGTTTTATATGAACTGTTGTTTTGTAGATTGTTTTATATGAATTGTTGTTTTTACATTGTTTTTAGGCATTGAATTTTTGCCTATTTACTGTAAGCCGCTTTGAGTCTCCTCGGAGAGAAAGGCGGGGTAAAAGTGATGTAAATAAATAAATAAATTTTATTATGGCTCAGTTCAGGGTACAACAGAGTTAAAACACATAGGTCAGAGCCTAAGACTATTAAAGCAAATACAGTAGAGTCTCACTCATCCAAGCCTCGCTTATCCAAGCCTCTGGATAATCCAAGCCATTTTTGTAGTCAATGTTTTCAATATATCGTGATATTTTGGTGCTAAATTCGTAAATACAGTAATTACAACATAACATTACTGCATATTGAACTACATTTTCTGTCAAATTTGTTGTATAACATGATGTTTTGGTGCTTAATTTGTAAAATCATAACCTAATTTGATGTTGAATAGGATTTTCCTTAATCCCTCCTTATTATCCAATATATTCACTTATCCAAGCTTCTGCTGGCCCGTTTAGCTTGGATAAGTAAGACTACTGTATAATCAAAACGTAGAACCAAACCGCCAATCTTAATAAAATGTGTATTTCAATCCACAGTGGGAAGGGGTTATAATTAGTATTCATTTATATTATTGTATTATATCTCTTCTCTTAACTGAGACTCAAAATCCAGCTGGAATCCTGCCGGAAGTGAGAGAGGCCTTGAATTGTGTTTTAAATTTCTGGCGGCTGGGATCTCTTTCCGGCGGGTGCCTCCGCCCGCCCTTTAAAGCCACCTCTGGAAGAAATGCAGTTTGGCCCCTATGTACTGCCTTGGCTCAATGCTGTGGAATGCTGGGAGTTGTGGTTTGGGCAGAGAAGGCTTGTGAAACTGCCACTCCCAGCATTGAGTCAATATAACTGGTGCAAAAACAGCTTTCGTTTTACATTGGGAAAAGAGGAAGGAAAACCTTCAACGCAAGGAAGGACTTAATGTTTATTTCCTAACTAGTTTGGGGACCCGGCCTTGCCCAGGTTATTTCAAAAAGTCAATTTTTTCATTGTACATTTTTTTTCATTGTACAAAATGCATGAGGTTGTGGATGGTGGGTGAACTACAACTCCCATCATGCCAGGTTAACCCCAAGAAACGTCATGAGTACATAATGTTTGCTATGTTGGGCACGTTTGCTCTGGGTGATTCATGGGTGGGGTTGAGTGTACTCTCTGGCTATAGGGTCACCTACACCTCCCACTGCAGTGAGTGTCCCCTCAAACCCCTCCAGTAGGTTGAGTGAGTCATGGGGGTCTGTGTGCCAAGTGTGGTCCAGGTCCACCATCAGTGGAGGTCACAGTTTCCCTGGTTGTGGGTGAACTACAACTCCCAGAAAGAAAGGTCACTTCCCTAACCCCTCCAGTCATAATTTCAGCATATCAAGTCTGGTCCAGATCCATCTTTGGTGGAGTTCAGAGTGCTCCTTGATTGCAGGTGAACTATACATCCCAGTACCTGCAATTCCAAAATGCCTAGGCCAATTCCCATCAAAACCCACCAGTATTCAAATTTGGACCTCTCAGGTATGCATGTCTCCTTCATAGAACCACAGGGTTGGAAGTGGCTCCCAGAGGCCATCTAGTCCAGCCCCCTTTCGCAATCGCTCCCTCCCTTCCAGCAGAGGGTTCTTTGGGGCTGCTGGGCTTTGCAGTCCCGGGAGGGAGGCACAAGGGGCCGCCCTTGCAGCTTCATCCGGCCCAAAGGAGCATCAGTTATGCGCCAGGGATCTGGACCCATACACACCCTTCCTCTCCCACCCCCCACCCCCCACTGACCTCTTCCATTCCCGGCCCCACAGATGTCTGGGAACAAGGGCGTCTCGGCCTTCCCGGAGTCGGAAAACCTCTTCAAGTGGATCGGGACCATAGTCGGAGCGGCCGGGACGGTGAGTGGGGGCCCTTCTTTCCTTCCGGACAGGGGTGGGCCTTGTTATTGGGCATTAGGTGCATAATAAATGTTATTCGCCCCCCAAAGTCTCCCCAAGAGACCCACACCCCCATTATTTTGGATCAGGTTCCTTTTGCCCCAAAACACATTGGAGAATCCACAACCCCAATCCGCTTGCCTGTCCCCAAACGCCCCTCCTTTCAGCTGCGTCCTGTTCCAAATGCTGGCCCATTTTGTCCTGATGACGACCCGCCAAGGTCACCCGGTCTCCTCCTCCTCCTGACCGGTCGGTCCCCTTTGCCCCCCGTTCCGCCCCAGGCCTACGAGGGTCTGCGCTACAAGCTGTCCCTGGAGTTCCCCAGTGGCTACCCCTACAACGCGCCCTCCGTGCGGTTCCTGACGCCCTGCTTCCACCCCAACGTGGACCTGCAGGGAAACATCTGCCTGGACATCCTCAAGGACAAGTGGTCCGCCCTCTACGACGTCCGCACCATCCTGCTCTCCATACAGAGCCTCCTGGGCGGTGAGTGTGGGGCGGGAGGCCCCTTGGGCTGTAGGGTGGGGGGCTTTGAAGACAAGGCACATTTGCAATACTCCCTTCAGCCACTAGATGGGAGCCTTTCCATCTCAAAAGTAAAGCCTAGGCCAGGGGTCCCCAAACTAAGGCCCAGGGGGCCCCAAACTAAGGCCCATGGGCTGGATGCGGCCCTCCAAGGTCATTTCTCTGGCCCCTGTCCTAAACTTTAGACTTAGGGTTAACCCTAAGTCTAAAATATCTTGAAGGCACACAACAACAACCATCTTAATTTTGGACTATTTCTTTTTTTTTCTTTCTTTTTTAATTTTTTTTATTATTTTAGAAATTATAACAGACATTCATGAAAGTGAAAAACAAGAAGTAAAATAAAATACACACACATAAAAAAGAAAAAAAATACAGAAAGATATAAAGATTTGCACTGTAGTGTACAGCCAGCGCTTGTTACACTAATGGATATTCGCAGAGTGGTTGTACCGTTGTTATACCTTAACTTATCCTTGTCCCCCAAACCCCTCACCCAACCCCCTAGACCTCCGATACCCCTCAGTAATTATCACGTAACTAACCATCAACTACCCATGTATCTTCTTTTGCTAAATCCCCTTTATGGTAGTCATCAAATCTACCTTTGTCCAATTTTGGACTATTTCATCATAGTCCGGCCCCCTAACGGTCTGAGGGACTGTGAATCGGCCCTCCACTTAAAAAGTTTTGAGGACCCCTGGCCTAGGCATTTGCAATACTCACTTCCGCCACTAGATGGGAGACTTCCCAAAGCAAAGTATAGGCTAAGCTTTGCAATAACACCTTCAGCCACTCAGTGGCAGGTTTTTTTTAGCCAAAGGGAAGGCTGGGTATTTGCAATGCTCCTTTCCTCACAGCGTTCCATTCTGAGCCCATTTTTGCTGGAAATCAATCAGCATGGCCTCCTCAGAGGCATGGTTGCTGCAGTGCCGTTCCAGGCATGGTAACACGCAGCTCCCATTGATGGCCCTCTTCTTGGCCTGCGGAAGCGATTGGCGAGGGCCAGCCCCTCCCTGTGGGCCCTCGGTGCTTGCAGGGAATGAGCCCACTCCCCACTGCCTTCCGAAGCTGCCCGGGGGGAGGGGGGGCTTCTGGTCCCTGGAGATGGAGGGAGTGGAGGGGGTTCCCTTGGAGAATTGATGGAGGGTCCCTTGGCCTCTGACTGGGGGGGGGGGTGTCCTGGACTGACCCCTCTTTCCTTTCTTCCTTCTCCCAGAGCCAAACACGGAGAGCCCGCTCAACACAGAGGCCGCAGAGCTCTGGAAGAACCAGCCAGGTGAGTCCTTGCTCCGGAAAGGGGGGGGGGGGGGTAAAGGGATTCAATGCCCTGGAGCATGTGCAAAGAGCAGCTCGGTGATTTTTTAAAATGTCTTGAGCTGCTTGATGCCTCAATCGAGAGATAAGAGCGGGATATAAATGCAGGGTGTCCCAAAAGTGGTCGTGCAGAGCGGAAATGGCGCATAGTAGCTCAGTGGGCCTTTATTTACAAAGGTTTACGTAGTGTTTCCAAAAGCATCGCAAAATATTAAAGATATATAAATAAATAAATAGGAGAAATATAAAAATATTTGTTATTTATTTATTTACCGTGTTTCCCTGAAAATAAGACAGTGTCTTATATTATTTTTTGCTCCCAAAGATGTGCTAGGTCGTATTTTCAGGGGATGTCTTATTTTTCCATTCACATTTATTGTTGAACAAAAAAATGAACATTTATTCTATACTGTACAGTAGTTGTCATCACAAACCAACATAACCAAACCAGACAAACTGTGACTTCTGTCAAGAATTTCTTGTTACTACCATTATTTCCATGTACAACTGGTATGTACATTTACCAATCCGTCATGCTCTGATGTTTTGTTTGGCGGGCGCCGGGCATGCTTCCAAACAAAAACTTTGCTAGGTCTTTCAGGGGAGGCCTTATATTTAGCAATTCAGCAAAACCTCTGCTAGGTTTTATTTTTTGGGGATGTCTTATTTTTGGGGAAACAGGGTAGTTCCCTTTTTATACCCCGAAGGGGACCCAAGGCGGCTGTACATCTAGGCAGCTACTGTTTCTAAAACTGAGTCTGAGTCCCGAACAAGCCCAGATCTGGTCACGTGGTCCCATAGCATGGCCCCTCCCACAAAAGAGTTAAGGAAAACTGCACACCGATACACACATATACAATACAGTACGCAATCTGAAATAGCTACATACCGTGTTTCCCCGAAAATAAGACAGTGTCTTATATTAATTTTTGCTCCCAAAGATGTGCTAGGTCTTATTTTCAGGGGATGTCTTATTTTTCCATGAAGAAGAATGCACATTTATTGTTGAACTAAAAAAATGAACATTTATTCTATACTGTACAGTAGTTGTCATCACAAACCAACATAACCAGACAAACTGTGAATCCTATCAAGAATTTCTTGTTACAGTAGAGTCTCACTTATCCAACGTAAACGGGCCGGCAGAACGTTGGATAAGCGAATATGTTGGATAATAAGGAGAGATTAAGAAAAAGCCTATTAAACATCAAAATAGGTTATGATTTTACAAATTAAGCACCAAAACATCATGTTAGACAACAAATTTGGCAGAAAAAGTAGTTCAGTATGCATTTAATGCTATGTTGTAATTACTGTATTTACAAATTTAGCACCAAAACATTATGATAAATTGAAAACATTGACTACAAAAATGCGTTGGATAATCCAGAACATTGGATAAGCGAGTGTTGGATAAGTGAGACTCTACTGTACTACCATTATTTCCATGTACAACTGGTATGTACATTTACCAATCCGTCATGCTCTGGTGTTTTGTTTGGCAGGTGCTGGGCATGCTTCCAAACAAAAACTTTGCTAGGTCTTACTTTCGGGGGAGGCCTTATGTTTAGCAATGCAGCAAAACTTCTACGAGGTCTTATTTTTCGGGGATGTCTTATTTTCGGGGAAACAGGGTAACAAACAACAACTGGAAATAAACTCATACTATATTTCATATATTTTATGTTAATTTTCCCTATGTGTGGTGATTTTTGGGGCACCCTATATTATAATAACCACAACAATAACAACTTCCAAGTCCTGCTCCAGGCACTTTGGCCAAACTTTGTGAAAGGGGGGAGACCGCTTTCTTAGGCTTTCCTTTGGGGTGTGTGGGGTGCGCACTGCAGGAGGCCCGCGATTTCACCTCTTCCTTTCTTTCCTTCCCTGCAGCTTACAAGAAACGCCTCCACGAATCGTACGCAAAGCATACGAAGAGCCAGGAAAGTTGATGAGCCCCCTCCCCTCCCCCCCCTTTCAGAGGGGTGGGTCTTCCCTAATCCTCCTCCCCCCGCATTCTTGTATCATAGACTGTTTTTAAATTTATTTTGTGTTTTCTCCCTCCTTTTAATGTATGAATAAACCCATTTTAAGTGTCCGCGTTTCTGTTCTGTGCTTGTTGGGTTTGTTGGGGGCCAGGACCACCCCTCCCCTCCTCAGACCCCCAAATGGAGCAGAGGGTGGTGAAGGTGGTCCTGATCCTGCTTTCATCTCTTGGCCGAGACTCAAAAGGATTCCTAGGATTCGCAGCAAAAGGCCATTGAAGCTGTTCTGCGTCCTAACAACACTCACCGAGTTTTGGGTCATTTAGATTGAATTAAATTACCATATATACTCAAAGATAAGCCAAGTTTTTCAGCCCTTTTTATGAGCTGAAAAAGCCTTTCCCGGTTTATAATTGGGTCAAGGTCAAGCCAGCAGTGGAGCCTGGAGACTATTGCTTGCAATATATGAAAGATTTCTCTCTCATCTTACCCTCCCTTATCAGTGTTTACTTTTCCAAAGCCTCCCTCGCTCTTAACTAAAGGAATGTTTTGAAAAGGGAAATATGCCCTTGCAAGTCAGGAAGAAGAAAAATATAAATCCATTAATCTTATAAAAACATTTTCCCCTGAAATATTTAATCTCTCCTAGAGATATATAGGCATTAACCGCCGGCATGCATTTGCAATCCCTATGTACTTATCTATGTATATACATTAATTTTATATATGAATTTTCCCCTCATGTTTGCAGGTCTTTGCAAATCCTATATACATATAGATCCATGTACCTGTATATCTGTATCCATATATATGCATCATTTAACCTACTGATGCCTCGATTAATGTAATTTTATTAGGATCTATTTTTATTTGGAAATTTACCAGTAGCTGCTTCATTTCCCACCCTCGGCTTATACTCGGGTCAATAAGTCATCCCAGTTTTTTGTGGTAAAATTAGGTGCCTCAGCTTATATTTGGGTCGGCTTATACTCGAGTATATACGCTAATTGAAATTGAATCCAGACAAGACAGAGTTCCTTCTGGTCAGTCGCAATGCTGCACAGGGCACAGGGTCACAGCATGTGCTGGATGTGCTGTGGAATTTCGTTTGGACGCGGGTGAAGAAAGCAGACTGACAGCAGAAGTTGTCTTCAAGATAGTTTACTTTTGGCCAAGAGCAGGTGACAATGTTAGCTAATGCCCAGAAAACGCAATGCCACACCTTGCCTGTAGTGGCTTTCCAATTTATACAATTTTACAGAGCATGCGCAGAAGCTAACTGACAATGGAATTTGCTGACTATTACAATCCTTTTGGACATGCGTAGTTGCCTTGTAATTTATATAACTCAGTACTCATCACATCAGGTGAAGTGTCCATAGTTTGCTCCACGTATGCACTATCCTCAGGTGACATGTTCATAGTTCATCCCACATATACATCATCCAGGCAGCCAAATCATTACTGTAGTTTGCATGACCTTACAATGTGAGCAAAGAGCAAATGTCAGGCAGAACATGTCCTGTCGACACTTTCATGGAAAAACAAGATTTTTGAGTAAGGGTCATCTAGGTAAGGGATTTTTAGGGTCTTTAAATAAAATATTCAAGAGCTGCTACATTAGATGGGGTCACACTCCCCCTGAAGGGGCAGGTTTGCAGCTTGGGGGTCATCATTGTTGAGTCTGGAACCCCGGGAGAGGAAAGGGAGAGAGAGAGGGGGGGGGGAAGATAGAGTGTGAGAAAGAGAGAGAGATAAAAATAGAGATAGAGGTAGAGAGAAGTGGAGTACATGACATGCGAACCACAGACCACCTATTACAATGCAGTCGGAGCCCTACCACATGCACAATGGAGGACCTTCTCACAGCCACACCAGAGACACTCACTCCAACATCTGGTCAAAGGAAATTTGGCCTAACACTGAGTTTTAAACTTTGTGGTTTTTTAAGAAATACATTATAACCGAATTCTCAATTATATTCTGACACGATCAATAAATCCTTAGGACTACCGGCTTACATCTCTCTAAGCTAAGATTTAAAGGAGACATGTGAAAGAAAAATCACCAACGAGGCATCCAAACGAATAGCCAAAACACGTAGGAAAAGGTCTGAGAGGCCAAAGTACAAAATGAACTCAAGCTTGTCTGAGAGATTTAAAATGGAGGGGGGGGGTGGGTATTTGATTATGTCAGTAGAAAAAGGAAGAGTAAGGAAATGGCTGGGAGGGCCTCTGCATGGAGGGGTTGGTGAAATGCTGACAGGGAATAGATACGGTCTGCTGTGAGAGAATTGGCCGTCTGCAAGGACGCTGCCCAGGGGACATTTATTTCCATCATTTATATGCCGCCCTTCTCACCCGAAGGGACTCAGGGCGGCTCACAATACAGTAGAAAAATAAAACATAGCAATATAAAACAATCAATTTAAAACAATCCCATAAATACATTTAAAACAGTATAATAAAATACTTAATCCATTCGTCCACATAAACCTTGCACGTAAACCCTAGTCCGGACCGAGTTAAAGCCATCATAATTCATTCATTAAACGCTTGTTCGCAAAGCCAGGTTTTTACCTTTTTTCTGAAACTCAGAAGGGATGGAGCCTGGATGTTTGATGTTTACCATCTTTGTGGGAGGCTTCTCTCATGTCCCCATATGGGAAGCTGGGGCTGACAGATGGGAGCTCAACCCACTCTCCCCGGATTTGAACCACTGACCTGTTGGTCATCAATCCTGCCGGCACAAGGGTTGTGCCACCGGGGGCTCCGTGTCAGTAGAAAAAGGAAGAACAAGGAAATGGCAGAGAGGGCTTCTGCATGGAGGGGTTGGCGAAATGCTGGCAGGAAAGAGATAGGGCCAAGGCAGAGCTGCTCAACACCTTCTTTGCCTCAGACTTCTCCCAACAGGAGACTGGGGTTCAATCTGAGCAGTATGGAGCAGATGAAATATTAGGGGAAATGCAACCCAAAATGGGTTTAGAAGCAGTCCAGGAATACCTGGCTATTCTAAACAAATTCAAGTCCCCAGGACCAGGTGAACTACATCCAAGAGTTGTTGCATGTTTTCCGGGCTGTATGGCCATGTTCCAGAAGTATTCTCTCCTGTCGTTTTGTCCACATCTATGGCAGGCATCCTCACCTCACAACTTCTGAGGATGCCTGCCAAAGATGTGGGCGAAACGTCAGGAGAGAATACTTCTGGAACATGGCCATACAGCCTGGAAAACATGCAACAACCCTGTGATACCAGCCATGAAAGCCTTTGACAACACATACATCCAAGAGTATTGAAGAAAAAGGAAGAGAGGCCGACCAAGGGCGAGACGGATGAATGGTATCCTTGAAGTGACTGGCTTGACCTTGAAGGAACTGGGGGCGGCGACGGCCGACAGGGAGCTCTGGCGTGGACTGGTCCATGAGGTCATGAAGAGTTGGAAACGACTACGACTGAGAGAGAGAGCAGAAGTCATTTCAAAACCACTGGCAATCATCTTGGGAAAGTCCTGGAGAACGGGACAAGTCCCGGCAGAGTAGAGGAGGGCAAATGTGGTTGTGATCTATCTTCAAGAAGGGGGAAAAGGACAACGCAAACAATGACGACTGTCAAGTCAGCCTGACATCAAAACCAGGAAAGATTCTGGAGCAGATCCTTAAGGAGGCAGTCTGCAATCAAGTAGCAAAGAATGGTGCGATCAGAACAAGGACAAAAGCTAAGATACTCCATGCTTGCAGAAAAAATTAAATGCACAGATACAGAATGGGGGACAATGCCTCGCTCAACAGCAGACGTGTGGAAAAGATCTTGGGAGTCTTCCTGGGGAGGAAGGGAACATGAGCCAGGAATGTGATGCAGCGGCTAAAAAAAGCCAATGGGATGTTGGCTTGCATCCAAAGGAGTCGAGCGCCTAGATCAGTGCTTCTTAACCCGTGGGCCGTGTCCCAGCAATAGGCCACCAGGAGGAAAATCCAGGCTGCGAACCTCCTTCCTCTTTATTTCCGCTCCTTTGCGCAGAGCTCACAACCCCGCTCGCGCCGCACCGCACCCTTTGCCGCCATCCCTGGTCACCGTCACTGGTTCCGTTGCCTTCCTGGTGGCTGCCACCTGGCCCCAGCTGAAATTAGCATCATTCTGCCGAACTTCTTTCAGGCAATTGGTCCTGAACCTTTGCTCCCTCTTTAAGGCCCCTTCCACACAGCTGTATAAAGCAGATATAGTAGGATTTTCTGCCTTGATATTCGGGGTTATATGGCTGTGTGGAAGGGTTCTCAGATAAACTAGGGCCCTTCCACACAGCCATATAACCCCGAATATCAAGGCAGAAAATCCCACTAGATCTGCTTTGAACTGGGTTTTCTGAGTTCACACTGTTTAGTCTCCCAAAGAAATAGTTGTTGTTATTATCTCCCATTGCCACACATCAGTTATAATGGGAAAGCAGCCTTTGTAAGACCCTGTTTAGTCCCCCAAAGTCATTTTTCTTTTTCTTCTTCTTATTAAAGCCATTAGGAACAGTTTCTTGGGTCGTGTTCCCCACTTTCTGTATTTTTTCAACCTCAGCCCCCCTTTTTTAACACGAGTGTTAATAAAATCTACAGATAATAACAGTCCAATGGGAAATAAATCTTGGTGCCTTTGTTTTTAGGTCTGTTCCTGAGATTCTCTGGCATGGCCGTTCAACTGGTCTGACCCACTTGCTCCCCACCTTCGATGGTGCTGCCCTAATCCCCTTCGCCCACTGTTAAGAGCCTGGGTGTCGTTCTGGATTCGCAGCTGACAATGGAAGCAAACAGGCCTTTTTCCACCTACGGCAAGCGAGGCAACTGGCCCCCTATCTCTCTGATGAGGCTCTGGCAACAGTCATCCATGCCACGGTCACGTCTAGGCTGGACTATTGCAACGCCCTGTATGTTGGCCTTCCGATGTCCACGACCCAAAAGCTCCGTATTGTTCAGAATGCGGCAGCCAGGCTACTCACAAGAACACCCATGAAATGCCACATAACACCAGTGCTGCAGCATCTGCATTGGCTTCCCACTGATTACCGTGGTCTATATAAAATGCTAGTCCTGACTTTTAAAACTCTTTACGGCCAGGGCCCATCGTACCTTAGGGACCGTCTCTCCTTCTCCCATCATCGGAGGTCACAACGACCATCCCAACGAGACTTACTCTATGTACCGGGGTCCTAGAGAAGTGCACTTGGAGAGGACCAGGCGCAGAGCTTTTTCTCTTTCTGCCCCTGCCTTATGGAATGCCTTGCCGCCCTAGATGAGAGCCATGCGTGAGTTAGGGCCTTTTACCCTAGCACTCAAAACATGGCTCTTTACTAGAGCTTTTAATCTATTTTAATATTTTTATCAATATTTGTATGTATTTTTATCCTTTTTTATCTTGTAAATCGCCTAGAGCATCGTGGATGGAGGGCGATTAATAAGTAATTAAATGATGATGATGATGTTCCTGGCATTATTCGGGGTGCCGATTCAGAAAATGGCATTGGATAGACCACTTCAGTTTCAGACTATTAAATATGGTTTTCTTTAGGCGAGCAGATGACGACTACTGGATGGCATGTGTTCTGTATCAAAAACTAATAATAATAATTTTATTTTTATACCCCGCCCCATCTCGGAGCGGCTTACATGGGGCCTAGCCCGACACAAACAGCATCTCGAACCTGGGACAACCACGATTCCCGAGAACTTTAAGCTGTGTTTGGAAGCAGTGATGAGTTGGCTGCGAGCAAGTAGACTAAAAGTGAATCCCATGAAAACTGAGATACTCTGGCCTGGCCAGCCACCAGAGTTAACCCAGTTATTGCCCGATTTCGATAGTGAAGTTCTGGTTTCGTCTGCTACTGTTAAAAGCCTTGGGGTTGTGTTGGGACTCATCCCTGACGATGGAGGCCCAGATCACTGCCGTAAGTAAGCAGGCCTTTTTTCATCTTCGCCAGGCAAGGAAATTGGCATCCTACCTCTCAACAGAAGCATTGGCAATGGTAATCCATGCAATAGTCACCACTAGGTTGGATTATTGTAACACCTTATACGCCGATCTTCCGAAGACAAAAACCCAGAAGATCCTAATGGTCCAAAATGCCGCGGCCAGGCTGCTAGCGGGATCATCTATAAGATCCCATATTACACCGATTCTGAAACAACGGCATTGGCTGCCAATAGAACATTGGATCTCTTACAAGATACTGATCCTGACATTTAGAGCTCGAAATGGCCAAGGACCATTATATCTTAGGGACCGCCTCATTCCTTTTTTCCATCAGTGGTCACCTCGATCCTCCCAGGAAAATCTCCTATATGTACCGGGCCCTAGGGAGGTACACCTGGAAGCTGCAAGGCGTAGAGCCTTTTCGGCCTCTGCTCCAATTCTGTGGAACTCATTGCCTCCATATTTATTTATTTAGTGTCAAAAGCATTGCATAACAAATACATTTTTAAAATGATGAAAAAAAATATATAGAGGAAATCACAAACTAAATAGTTTTAGACCAAAAGCGGGCAACAGCAACCGCATTGTCCGTAGCTTTAAGCAACTCCTCCTCTTACATGAGGTAGGACATTGTGGGCAAGCATACATATGCGGAGTTGTTTGTTCTGCTCCACAGTCACACAAGGTGGAGGATTCCTCCAGGTCGTGCCACCTTGCCAAGTTGTCTTTGGATCTGCCCACTCCACTTCTGAGTCTGTTCAGGGACTTCCAAGTTGCCCATTCTTGGTTTGCCCTGAAGGAAGGAAGACCCTCGTGGGGGGCCATCCAGTTAGAATAGCCAGGTTTAGCTGCCCAGAGGGACACCCTTGTTGCTGCTGGAGGAACATCAAGAGGAGGGAGTGGTGGTTCTCACGAAGCCCTTCCTTGATTTGAGTCTGGTGGGAGGAGGCCAATAGTCATCCAGTGGGTAGCTTTCACAATGTTCGACCTTATTTCTCTCACAGTTAGCAGCAACTTCCCATCGCACATCAGGAGGGGCAATGCCAGCTAACTTGTAGTTTATCAACAGGTGTAGGTTTAAGGCCTCCTGTGATGATTCTGCATGTTTCGTTTAGTGCTATGTCCACCTGCTTCGCATGGGCAGACTTGTGCCAGACAGGACAGGCAGACTCTGCAGTTGAGAAAGACAAGGCCAAGGCTGATGTTCTTATTACTTGTGGGTCTGCACCACATGCGCTGCCAGTCAGTTTCCGCAGGATGTTATTGCGTGCAGCTACTTTGTGCTTGGTGTTCATGCAGTGTTTCCTATATGTTAGTGTTCGATCTAAGGTGACACCAAGATATTTAGGATGGAAACAGTGTTCGAGCTCTTGGCCTTCCCAACTAACTTTCAGTTTCCTGTTGGCTTCACGGTTACGTAGGTGGAAAGCACACACTTGTGTCTTGGCAGGGTTGGGCTTCAGGTGGGTCTCTTTGTAGTAGCTGGAGAGATCTTTCAAGGCATTAGTGAGCTGGTTTTCAACTGTTTCAAAATCTTTCGCTTGTGTTGTAAGGCCGAGGTCATCAGCATATATAAAGCTCTTTGTGAGTGGTTGTTGTGGCTGGTCGTTCGTGAAGATGTTAAATAAGGTCGGTGCCTCCGTATGTTAGAGGAATGTCGGAGTTGTGACCTTTTGTAAAAGCGCTCAAGACTTGGCTGTTTGGTTGTGCATTTAAGTAAATCAGATCTAATTTGCCAAATAGTCACTGTTGAATGTTTTTAGGTTGAATGTTTTTATGTTGAATGTTTTTATGATGAATGTTTTTATATTGTGGAATGATATTTTAAATTGTAAGTCGCTCGGAGCACTCTGGTGGAGAGCGACTAATTAAGAAATAAAGTGAAGTGAAGTGAATAAAACAATGAAACAAATATCCCAACAATAAAACATCAGCATCAATAAACAGTCATAAAAATCAACATACAGCATAAAATGTTAAAAACGGGAGACTAAAACACGGATCTGGGCCAAAGTGCAGAATATTTCAAAATGGGAGAGGTAGTTTCACAGCTAAAGTAGTCAATAAAGTGCAAAGTAATAATGGCAAAGTATCCTATTGTTGAGTGGGCAGATAGTTAATTAATCATCGAAGACCTTTTGGACGAGCCAGGTTTTAGGCTCTTCCGGAAGGAGAGGAGGGTAGGGGCCTGCCTGATCTCCCTGGGGAGCGAGGCCCTCTCTCTCGTCCCCACCAACCACAACTGCGAAGGTGGTGGAAGCGAGAGGAGGACCTCCCCCGACGAGCGAAGAGAACGTGCAGGTTCATAGGGGGAAATGCGGTCTCTTAAGGTAGGTGGGTCCCAAACAGTTTAGGGCTTTGTAGGTGATAACCTGCACCTTGAATTGGGCCCAGAAAATAAACGGCAGCCAGTGGAGCTCCTTAAACAGAGGCGTTGAATGCGCCCTGTAATTCGCTCCGGTTAGAAGAACTAGAGCTGATGTGGTCTATCCAATGCCATTTTCTAAATCAGCACCCCAAATAACGATACTGAATCTAAACTTCCCCAAAAACTGATTCGTAACCCTTCTGGTACTAATGTTGCAGAGTGGTCCCTGATCAGAAAAAGGTTGGGAACCAATGGTCTAGATCGCTCTATTCTGCTTTGGTTAAACCTCTTCACCTGGAATACTGTGTCCAATTCTGGGCACCATGGTTTAAAAGAGACATTGACAAGCTGAAAGGTGTCCAGAGGAGGGCAACTAAAATATCAAAAGTCTGGAGACCATGAATCCCTATGAGGAACAGCTTCAAGAGCTGGGTATTGTTTAGCCTGTAGGAAAGAATGCTGAGGGTAGACGTGATAGACATGTATAAATATGTAAACTACATAACAATTGTTTATACAGTAAAGATTACACTGTTCCTTCACTACTTCACGGTACACTTTTCACAGATTCGCTGTTTTGCGGTTTTTCAATAAACACTAAAAGAATATAAAAACCATAAAAATTATGATTTTTCCTTCCTTCCTCTCTCTTTCTCCTTCCTTCCTAGGGAGAAACCTAAGGAAGGAAGGAAGGGAAGGGAAGGGAAGGAAGAAGCCGAAGGGAGAGAAAAGGAGGCTGAAGCAGCTTCCTGAGACTGTAAACAACACAGTCAGATAGCATCAGTGAGATTGTAAACAACACAAATAGCCTGCAGAAGAGAAGGCTAAGAGGAGACATGATAGCCATGTACAAATATGTGAGGTGAAGTCATAGGGAGGAGGGAACAAGCTTGTTTTCTGCTGCCCTGCAGACTAGGACACAAGGGAACAAGGGCTTCAAACTACAGGAAAGGAGATTCCACCTGAACATCAGGAAGAACTTCCTGACTGTGAGAAGGGCTGTTCACAAGTGGAACTCTCTCTCTCCCCCAGGCTGTGGTGGAGGCTCCTTCTTTGGAGGCTTTGAAGCAGAGGCTGGATGGCCATCTGTCGGGGGTGCTTTGAATGCGATTTCCTGCTTCTGGGCAGAATGGGGTTGGACTGGATGGCCCATGAGGTTTCTTCCAACTCTACTATTCTATGATTCTATGAAATATAGTGTCCCTACTTTGCGGATTTACACTTTTCGTAGGTGGTCCTGGAGCGTAACCCCCGCGATAAGTGAGGGAACACTATATGGAACTGTTTTTAAATTTGTCATTTTTTAAGTTACAATAAGTAAATGTAAGGATCAAGCATACGGTGAGGATTAAGAATCAAGCCACCTGGTTACGTCTTGTGTAATTTACAGCCAGGGTGGGGCTGTTATAAAGGTACTAAGGTAGTACATAGCTTTCTGTTTTGTTGAGGGTTGCTGTTGATTCGGAGAAAGCTACAAAGGTCCAGAAGGAGAAAACCTTTATTTATTTTATTTATTTATTTACAGTATTTATATTCCGCCCTTCTCACCCCGAAGGGGACTCAGGGCGGATCACCTTATACACACATAGGGCAAACATTCAATGCCCATAAACACATCAAACAGAGACTGAGAGACACACGCAGAGGCAAGTTAACCTTCTCCTGAGGGGATGTTCGATTCTGGCCACAGGGGGGAGCAGCTGCTTCATCATCCACACTGACGGCACTTCCTCATTCCAGGTCGTAAATTAGTTAATCTTGCCTCCCCACTTTATAAGTGGTACCTTATCTCCTACTTGATAGATGCAACTATCTTTCGGGTTGCTAGGTCAGCAACGAGCAGGGGCTATTTTTTATTTTTAATTGACGGGTGCTCACCCCGCCACGGGCTGGCCTCGAACTCATGACCTCATGGTCAGAGTGATTTAAGGCAGCTGCTCAACAGCTGCGCCACAGCCCGGCCCCTTTAGCAAGTAATGTATCACCAACATTAAAAGTTTGGAAAGCTCTGTCTTAGCAAGTCTCTTGAGGGTCAAATACCACTATTCCCTTCAATGTGAATTCTATGCCGATGAAGATTTGAACGCTCAGAGAAGTTTGTCCCACACTCCAGGATGTTAATCCTCTGATGTAAGCATAGACCTGAACTATCAGTGAAGCTCTTTCCTCACTCCAGGCATGTATAGGGTTTCTCTCCAATGTGAGTCCTTTGGTGCAAACGTAGCTTTCCACTCTCAGCGAAACGCTTTCCACACTCCAGGCATTTATAGGGTTTCTCTTCAATGTGAGTACTCTGATGCAAACGTAGCTTTCCACTCTCAGTGAAGCGCTTTCCACACTCCAGGCATTTATAGGGTTTCTCTCCAGTGTGAGTCCTTTGATGAAAATGTAGGCATCCACTCCCAGTGAAGCTCTTTCCACACTCCAGTCATGTATAGGGTTTCTCCCCTGTGTGAGTCCTTTCATGTTGCTGCAGATGAGACCTCCGAGTGAAACTCTTTCCGCACTCCAGGCATGTATAGGGTTTTTCCCCAGTGTGAGTCCATTGATGTGAATGTAGACCTGAACTAGAAGGGAAACTCTTTCCGCACTCCAGGCATGTATAGGGTTTTTCCCGAGTGTGAGTCCATTGATGTGAACGTAGACCTGAACTAGAAGTGAAACTCTGTCCACACTCCAAGCATTTATAGGGTTTCTCTCCAGTGTGAGTCCATTGATGCGAACGTAGACCTGAACTAGAAGTGAAACTCTGTCCACACTCCAAGCATTTATAGGGTTTCTCTCCAGTGTGAGTCCTCTGATGTGAACGTAGACCTGAACGAGAAGTGAAACTCTGCCCACACTCCAAGCATTTATAGGGTTTCTCTCCAGTGTGAGTCCGTTGATGCGAACGTAGACCTGAACTAGAAGTGAAAATCTGTCCACACTCCAGGCATGTATAGGGTTTCTCTCCAGTGTGAGTCCTCTGATGTGAACGTAGACCTGAACTAGAAGTGAAACTCTGCCCACACTCCAAGCATTTATAGGGTTTCTCTCCAGTGTGAGTCCGTTGATGTGAACGTAGACCTGAACTAGAAGTGAAACTCTTTCTGCACTCCAGGCATGTATAGGGTTTCTCTCCAGTGTGAGTCCTTTGATGAAAACGTAGGCTTCCACTGTCAGTGAAGTTCTTTCTGCACTCCAGGCATGTATAGGGTTTCTCTCCAGTGTGAGTCCGTTGATGTGTACGTAGGTGTCCGCTCTCAGTGAAGCTCTTTCCGCACTCCAGGCATGTATAGGGTTTCACTCCAGTGTGAGTCCGTTGATGTGTACGTAGGTGTCCGCTCTCAGTGAAGCTCTTTCCGCACTCCAGGCATTTATAGGGTTTCTCTCCAGTGTGAGTCCGTTGATGTGTACGTAGGTGTCCGCTCACAGTGAAGCTCTTTCCGCACTCCAGGCATGTATAGGGTTTCTCTCCAGTGTGAGTCCGTTCATGTACACGTAGGTGTCCACTCCTAGTGAAGCTCTTTCCACACTCCAGGCATGTATAGGGTTTCCCCCCTGTGTGAATCCTTTCATGTTGCTGCAGAATATCCTTCCGAGTGAAACTCTTTCCGCACTCCAGGCATGTATAGGGTTTTTCCTCAGTGTGAGTCTTTTCATGTCGCTGCAGAATATTCCTCTGAGTGAAACTCTTTCCGCACTCCAGGCATGTATAGGGTTTTTCCCCAGTGTGTGTCCCTTGATGGAAACATAGACCTAAATTAGAAGTGAAACTCTTTCCGCACTCTAGGCATTTATAGGGTTTTCCCACAGTGTGAGTCCTTTGATGCACCCGTAGACTTGAACTCTGAATGAAGCTCTTTCCACACTCCAGGCATTTATAGGGTTTCTCTCCAGTGTGAGTCTGTTGATGCAAATGTAGGCGTCCACTCCCAGTGAAGCTCTTTCCACACTCCAGGCATTTATAGGGTTTCTCTCCAGTGTGAGTCCTTTGATGCAATCGCAGGCTCCTACTCTCAGTAAAGTTTTTTCCGCACTCCAGGCATTTAAATGCTTTCTCCGTCATGTCAACAGTGATATGGGTGCTTAATTGCAATACTGATACTTGACTCTTCTTTTTTCCTCTCTTATCGGTAAGTGAGATCAGGAATTCAGCAAGGCCATCACCTTGAGAGGATTTCTTCTTCTGGTATTATTGGTTTCCTTACTGCACCCAAGAGGTGGCTCCGCAGAATCCTCGTTTTCCCTGGTCAAGAAAGAAGCAGAAGGTCAAGAAAACCAGAAACCTTCTCTACCTCCAAGATTTCCCCCCTTAACCTTTATATGTCATATTTAAAATGGAAATACCAAGAAATGCAAACATCAGGGTCTCAAGCGCATACAGCAAAGCAGCAAAGGCAATCACTGATTCTTAAAAAAGAATGAAACTAGAAAGAAAGAAGAAAAGGAAGGAGGGAGGTGATAAAGGCCATGCTGACTACACAACCAGGAGGTGTCTAAGTTTAACAGGCTCGTCGGCTTGGAAATTGAAACAAGCACTCCCCCATGGCCGGAGTTGAGCACTTCCTCCATCAGCCGGAGATTAAACGGGAAGGCTTTACCTTTGTTCTGTGTATTTGTGTGTCATTGTTATTTCACTGTAGTAAAGGCACTAAATGTTTTCCTATCTGTGTATGTTTTAATCCACTCTGAGTCCCCTCGGGGAGATAAGAGTGGAATATAAAGTGTTGTTATTATTCTTACATTCCACCCCTTATTAAAGCAGCTCCATTGGCTGCCTATACATTTCCAGGCAAATTCAAAGTGCACATTATTTGTCAGGATTCTGAGTTTTTTATGTTCGGATAACCTAATAAGATGGCGTTAAAGACCAAGTTGTAGAACTTTCAGGAAGCGGAGACCTTGGAATGAGGGGGGCGATGGGCTTTAAAAGCAAGGGAGGACGGGGAAAAAACCAGTAGAGTCTTTTTTTTCTGTAGAGATAATTGCAGTTATACCCATCTCCAATCAAACTTGCTTGTGAGTGGTCTTCTTTTTGCTAACAAGATCCTGCAGGGTGACATTAAGACTCTTCTCTCCCTTTATTTCTGCTCTTCCTGACGCAAACGGTGAGAGCAGCAGTCTGAGCAGTGAGAGCAACATGTCAGAGGTGAGGGTTCCAGATAGCGGAGAATTGATTTATTATCCTCCTTACGAAGAAGCAGCGGGGGAAGAGAAAACTCTTTACTCTTTTACCGGGCAAGGCGCAACAGCAGCTGCTGATTTATTGTGGGACCCTCATAAGGGCCAAGAGGTGTCTAGGGAAAGCTGTTAGGAGGAAGGCGAAGCCTCAAGATTTGGTGGAAGGCGAGGAAACCCTCCAAAGGTGAAGGCTGGTGGAGGCAAAACTGTCTGTGATGGAGACGATGTTGCAGCAACTTTCTTTTCGCATTGCAGGGATATAGCCAGGAACTCCTGTGTCTTTTCAGGGAACAGCTGGACATGTGATAAGGGGAGCTGCCTTAGAAGATAATCCTGTGTCCTTCCAGGGAGCAGCTGGGAGTTGCCTTAGAAAGGAATCCTGGGGAAGGAGAGCCACAGGGAAGAGGACTTCCAGCAGGGTTTGGGAGTCACCTTGGGGCTGTGGGTAGCCAGGCCCCTTGGAGAGCAGAGCTGAGGGTCAAATTCAAGGGGGACCCAGAGTAGGTTTCGTATTTCATCACAAATGTGGAGAATTATATGCAGGATTATGGACATTTGTTTCCTTCAGAGGCAGCTCATGTAAGAATGATTGGGGCTAAGAGAGATGGGCCGAAACTAACAAAATGAAGTTCAACAGGGACAAATGCAAGATACTTCACTTCGGCAGAAAAAATGGAAATCAAAGATACAGAATGGGGGACGATGCCTGGCTAGACAGCAGTACGTGTTAAAAAGACCTTGGAGT